>NC_079419.1:4592183-4647183 GCF_026213295.1 Gadus chalcogrammus
CAAGCAAGAGCACCACACAATTGCACCAAAGGGTTTGTGAACTGGAAAACACCAAAAAACAGTATATCCATTTTGACTTTGATTTAGAAAAAGAAAATACTCTAATACTCTAATCTATCCAAGTCCTCAACACAAATCCCCAACTTCCCCCTGTGAACCCTACAGCCCATTGTCAGAAAGCAGCAGGTAGTGGAACAACAGCCACCACCACCACAGCCCCCACCCTCACCCCCAACACCACAACAACAACAACAACCAGAAAAAAAATAACGTTAAATTAAAAATACAACTTTTTTGCCGCATTGAAGTCGCTCAGGAGCCACACATTAGCATGTGAAAAGAATAAACAGGGGCATTCTCAGTTACACACTCCACCTGGCTGCGAACCAATGTCCCTGTCAGAAGTCCACCCACCAACACTGGCTTACACTGAAAGACCTCCCGGGGACCCGTGGTGACCATTCACTCTCTCGCCCGCCCGCTCCCATTCCCCCGTGCACCTGTGACTGTTTTTGTGTTTGCTATTTTTTGCTTTGTCTTTTTTCCTGGCAGAGCTGTATCATCGGAGACACACTTCATACCTCAAAAGGAATTCTCCTGCCCGACAATGTGGTCGGGTTTTGTTTTTGTTTTTTTTGCGGGCGCACGGATGTGTGGCGGACGGCGAGAGTCAAATGGAGGAGGAGAATTAACAAAAACAAAAGTCACAATAGTGATAATTAAAATTTGTACCAAAGAAAAAAAATACACAAAAACAAAAAAGACTAATAAACAAGAATGGGTGGGTGGGTGGGTGGGGATGCTGGGTGGTACCGGGAGCCAAAGGTTTGAAGCTTAGGAAAGTGGAAAGAAAACAAGGTAGTTTAGCCCGGGTTCCTTGCCTTGTTGTTGCGGGGGTCCACAGGTGCGGCGCTTGGAAAGGATCTCCTGCTCTGCGCTCTCCTCGGACAGCTCATCCGGCTTCGCCATGGCCCTGCCCCTCAGAGAGCCGCTTCCCCATTCTCCAAAGGACTTTGCCACAATCGCTTTGTGCGCTCCTTTCATTGTTTTCTGTAAAACACATTTACAGCATGACTTCCCAGGTTTATCCCTCTTGTGAGCCATCTGCCCCCCTTTTCTCCTGGCTCTCGGTAAACCTGGGCTCATCTTTCCCAAAGCCCAAAGTAAGGGAGAATTAGGGCATTGTCTGCATATGCATTCTCTTAAGCATTCCAGAAAATGTCCTGATTGCCCTGGCTCGTTTTTTGCAAGGGGGGGGGGGGGGGGGGGGGGGGGCTTGGACATTGGTTTTCTGTTTTTTTCCCCTCTCCTGACATTTGGCAGTAGAGGCTATGCTGTGTGAAACAGTCGAACAGTGCTACTTTGCAAAAGTGGCCTGTGTAAACAATAAACCGCCAATGAGAATTTAGCATTTAAAAAACGGCAAAAACAAACATGTTTCGGTGTATAATCCAACTTAAAGGAAATAAAAATAGCACATTATGCCCTAATTGAGCGCGGTGCCGTCCACAAATACTATTACAAGGCCGATGAGGATTAGCATACCTAGTTATCTATTTCTGAGTGCCAAGACTGCTAGCAGTGGGCAACTAAATTTCAAAAGCTGGCAAATCCAGTTGTCTCCTAAATACAGAAAGTACTTAAATCCCGCGCTAACAGAAGAAAACGCGGGATAAAGGCTGCTGTGCGTATCGCGGGGAAAGCTTGTGCACTTTTCAGAATCACTGGCTAGGTTAAACAAATATGCTAAGTAGAGATCAAAACAATCCTTTGATCTGCCGCCTAGTTTCCAGAGGAACGGCTTGGCTGTTGTTGTAAATAACTTGTATAAATCTATACCATTTGCCTTCAGGTAATATCAAAAGTGCCAGGGATTCACAGACAAATACCTAGTGGAGAGGAAATAGATCAGATAAAAGCGTATAAATATTTCAGCAGTGGTTGCACCGCTGTATCCTTGTCGTGCATTCGGCTTCTGGTTGATTTTGTTTCATTTTTACACAGTTCCCTTCGTACATTCGGATGTTAATGGTAATGAGTAATACTGGACAGCCGGCTAGCCCCCATTCTACCTGTTTCTAAGCATGGGGGGGGGGGGGGGGGGGGGGGGAAATAAAGCGGGCCTACCTCCAGCATCCCATTCAGGTCAAACACAGTGTAAAACATTGTGTCCAACTCGGTACAAAAGCAGCTTGAAGAGTCAGAAGTCAGAAGCCATGCAACTTGCTGACTAACTTTGGCCCCTGTTTTGATCGCTCGCACAAAGAAAATGCTGTCCGTTCAAAACAGACAGCATAACTCTTTTCATAGAGCACGGGAGGAGGGGCTGGGGATGGGGGGGGGGGGGGGGGGGGGGGGTGAACAAACAAGGCCATGTCCTGAGCTGCGGTCGGTTCGCCGTTAGCGGCACAGAGCACGGTGAGATGCAGGGATGGGATCCGGCTGACACCGGACTCACCAGCAGCAAGTTCAACAGAACTACTTTTGTGCAGAACTATCATGCTCCGACGACACCGAAGTTGTGTGGATAAATGTTGTACTAGCAGCCCTCGTTTGGGGATTTTTATTTTTATTTGGGTGTGTTTATTATTAATTTGTTTGTATTTTATGAATGTCACACATTGGGGATTTTTTCCAGACCTAAATAGTTTCTTCTTTGACGGAGGGAATGAGAAGCATAAGCACTTTCAGCATGCAGAATAATGTATGATTGGCCTATCTGGTACATTTTCCAAACATGTTCCCGGTTTATGAAATATACAATACAGTTTAAAATATACAACATATTTATGGTAAGATAATATGGCCTACATCATAGGCTACATTTCAAAGAATATGTATATAAAAACATTTTTATCGCCAGAAATCTAGGGGTTATCATGGATTCAGATGTACATTTCGACAGTCACATCAAATCAGTTACAAAATCTGCATATTATCACCTTAAATATGTAGCAAGACTCATGAGGGCTCATGTCCGTCGAAGACTTACAAAAACTTGTACATGCCTTTATCACTAGTAAGCTTGATTACTGCAATGGTCTCCTTACAGGTCTCCCAAAACAAACTCTAAGGAAGCTTCAGCTTGTTCAGAATGCTGCTTTTAGAGTTCTCACAAAGACCAAAAAATTTGTAGGTCAGAGAATTGATTTTAAAATCATGTTGCTAACCTATAAATCCCTACATGGTTTAGGCCCAAAATATTTAACTGATATGCTTCCACTATAGCCTTCTAGACCACTAAGATCTTCTGAGACCAATCTGTTAATTATCCCCAGAGTAAACACGAAATATGGGAAAGCAGGATTTAGTTACTATGCAACAAATAGCTGGAATAAACTCCCTGAGGATTTAAGACTTGCCCCAACTCTGAGCACCTTTAAAACAAGACTTTTATGCTTGCTTTAGCTTTCTGCTAAATCTTAAATACATTGCACTTTCTAAAAACCTTCTTTCACTTTGGCTTTATTTTCGATTTTATTACTAAAATGCCTTTTAAACTTTCTATTTTACTAATTTCTTTGCATGTTTTCTTTTACTTATCTATTATTTTATTTTATTGTATGACAATGTTTATATGTGAAGCACTTTGAGTCTGCCTTGTGTATGAAAAGTGCTATATAAATAAAGTTGCCTTGCCTTGCCTATATATATATATACACACACAAACACACACACACACACACACACGCACGCACGCACGCACACACACACACACACACACACACACACACACACACACACACACACACACACACACACACACACACACACACACACACACACACACACACACACACACACACACACACACACACACACACAAACACACTAATTAGCATGCACTTACAGCCAGTTCTTCAATGTCAAGTGCATGAAAATGATTACCTTAGCTCAAAACTCTTAGATTCCCCGATGAAAACAGTGGACGACATTTCACGCACCATTACGTTGACAATCTGAAATAGAACAGCATAGAGGGACAACAACAGTGAGAGTCAGACGGGTGTGGGGATGGAGAGGTCACGGGGTCGACTCAACCACATATTCCTTCTTTTTTTTCCATGAAATCTTCATGAATGAAAGAAAACAGACATCATCAACTAAAGTTAAAACGTACAGAAGTACACCGTGAGACAGTGTGTGTTGAGACTCCCTGTAGTTAATATTGTTGTAATTGTTTCCTTCGGAGAGGAGAACAGCATGTACCATATTCTTGACCCGTCTGCGGTGACGCTCGCCGCGTGCGGGGAAGCGAGGGCTGGATGGGGGGATCGTGTCGCTGTGCGCCGCACCAACTTGTTACATGGAAGCTGCCGCGGTGGATGGGTGAGAGCGGCACATATGTATATTACGGGAGAGGATTGTGAAATGACAGATATGGCGGGTGTGATACTGAGGGAATGACTAACTAATACGAGGAGTGCTCCAGGCTGTTATCTTTTGAAAAGCAGTTTTGCACATTACTTTATCTTGTCAATCAGATTCCTGGAAGGAACGAGGTGACTGATAACTTGCATTAATTATTTTCTTATTGCATGCATGTGCTAATTCATGTTAATTTATGTCCCATAAAAGCCTCCGCCAGGATTTCCTCGCTATAGCGCCACCTCTGGCTTCAAGATGTTCCATGTTTTTTTTTAAACTAGATAAAGTATTTTATTGCTAGAGCTTTTTTGATTATTTCTTATTTTTTATGCAATCAGAGGATGCTACGATGTTAAATAGCTGAATAGTTAACAGCTACATTTTTTTTCTTTTACAGTATTTTCGGTGCGCTTATAATCACGCAATTGCCCGATTGTAAGTGAACCAGTGGCTCTACATGGTGAAAAGAAGCTGTATCATCCATTGGATAGTGCACCAACCATCTTATCATGTGTATCATTAGAGATAAGAAATGTAAACGGACCAGAAAACCATAGATGTGTCGTTTGTGGGTCTGCCACTCAATCACAGCAAACAAGCCACGCACGGATCCTAACTCCCATAATCGCATTTCAAGAACATTCTTAAACATTTTGACAAATCCAAGTTCCCCCGAGACACAGACGAGGAGAGCGAGCGAGCGACAGAGACAGAAACACGTAGAGAGAGAGAGAGGGAGCGAGAGAGAGGGAGAGAGAAAAAACAACATTTCTCTGACAAGAACAGAAACAGCAAGAAGTTCTAACAAGGAAGAGGCTGCCAGGTGGCGAACTGGCTGCACCAACAGAACGCACAATCTGTCTGCTTCTCCTTCCAAACCACTGACAGCTGCCATCGCCAGCCTCGCACACTCTCTCCCTCCCCGGCTCCTCTCGGCTCCCGCGCCCATCCCTCTTTAGTGTTCCCTGCTAACCTCGGAGACAGGGTCACCTGGCCTCCGAAGATGCCCGTCTGTGGGGTCCTGCTGGTCCCCTGGAGACCTGCCTGCGTTGGGGCGGAGAGGGGTGTGGTGTTACTGGTGTGGGTGGGTGGTGGTGGTGGTGGTGGTGGTGGTGTGGCGGGGGGGGGGTTGGTGGGGGGGGGGGGGGGGGTGTCTGTGATAGCGATCTCACTTGAATGTGTAAACTCAAGGAGAGGCCTTTGCGTGTACCAATGCCTCTGACCCTGTAAGCACGGATTTTTTTAATATGCAAGATAAAAAATAAAGATTTTTCAAAATGTTGTTTGGGGGCTTCTGAGGGTTATAAGTGGGTGGTTTCCACCTCGACTTTTTTTTCTTAATAGACCGTTTTTTTTTAATATATATATATATATATATATATATATATATATATATATATATATATATATATATATATATATATATATAGGCCTACATACCAATTGCGATATCGTTTGTTTTTTATTTACAAAAAAACACATTGCTGCTTTGGCCATTTCATTTCAGTGTAAAGATTAACCTTATTCACTATGTGAGCAGCAACGCGGAGCCGAGGCAGATGCAAACAGGCCAAAATGGAGAACGCTGCACAAAGCCAAAGCGACGCACATCGCACTAAAAATAAAACCTGGCTGCAAGTTATTCTGATCCCTATTGGGTCCCATAGTTTGATTTCACATTTAGCATTTGCATTCCCCCCCCCGCGTAAACATTTCATTCTTCCCCTCCTGCGGTACAATGTGACTTGAGTGACTTTGGCAGCAGATTTTGGATCGGCGCACCCGAATCCACCAGTGTATGTTATCAGCAGGTAAACAAGCTTCCCAACAAAGCCATAATGGAACTGCAAGCGGCATAAAGAGGCTCATCTCAAAAGCCATACAACCCATCAAAGCTGGTGTCATTTCCCCAACACTGCTGTGCAGCTGCAGAAACGCATGGCGGTTAGTTACAGTTGAAATTGCCTGCTCTATTTTCAGCCACTTCAAAACTATTTGTATTGATTACTTTCTTGTCGCTTAGGCAGGCAGATTACCCCAATAAAACAACAGCTTTTAATGTTTACTGGGTTTTATGTTGACACTGTTTGTTTTTCCAGGGAAAAATCAAAAAAAGGGTGTCATGCACTGCAATCAATGGGATTTGCAGTATAGGGTATTTGAATAATTATTTCCCCTCCCCACCACCACCCTGAAAATGAAATAGTTATATTCTATATCGGGAAGGATTATGCATGGCGCAGAACTTAATGTGAGAATAATTCGCCCTTTAAATACATAGTGGAGCTATATCCTCCATGCACTTTCTCCTCACCAGATGCAATCTTGTTAACCGCACCGACGCTTGAATGGCTGTCACCAAAACTTTCCGCACGCATTTGCCTTTTGGGTGAAAGCTGAGCCGCATCGCTGCAGTGAACCTACGCACTGCTTCTTCTGGAGTGGTGGAGCCTCCGAGCCTCTCATTCATATGCTGCATTATCTCTAGGATGCTAATTATCCATACAACTACGCCATCAGATGGCAACTCATTTCCCAATATGATCCCAATAAATGTGTTTTTACATTTATTTTTTTCGGGAAAATTAACATATTTACATGAATGATGTGTTACTAATAGTGATTAGGTTCGACACGTGGGCAAGTAAATCAACCGTTTGGGGCTTGATGGTGTTGAGTATATGCGCACATATTTCGGAGAAATTTCATCACTCACATAATCTGTCTAAGGTTTATTTTTTCCACTGAGAGAGTGTGTCGTCGAGGCAAAGGGAGAGAGAGAGAGAGAGAGAGAGAGAGAGAGAGAGAGAGAGAGAGAGAGAGAGAGAGAGAGAGAGAGAGAGAGAGAGAGAGAGGGGGGGGGGACAATGAGACGATGAGATTATGAAAGCATGTCTCTTAAAGCATGTCTGTTTGATCATCATTCTGTTTAGGTGAAGTTCTCCACTCTGGTCTCCTCGGTGGCTGACAGCCGATATGTAACCTAATCTCTTTCCCTAACCCCTTTTCTTGGGAAATGAATAGAGAGGAAATGTGTTGATGGCATTAAGTCGCTTTAGTCCTGAGGTTTGCAGGCTCCATCCCTTAATGCCTCTTGGCTGTTCCTCAACACAGTCGCTTCCATCTTTGATTCTTTTTTTCGGTTGGTTTTGTTTTTTTCCAACCAGAAATATAAATGTTACAAGGCGTCCCTATTTATTTTTATTTATGCATCATTTCAAGTTTATGCATATATCAACTCCCCGGATAATGGTTGTTTATTTGTGTGCGCCCCGTCTTGGGTGGGGGGGGGGGGGGGGGGGGGGGGGGGGTATATTGGCAAATCAAAAGCAACTTGTGTATTATCGGGAAATACAGGAGATAGCCGTGACAAAAGGCCAAGATATCTGAGAGACGCGAGGAGACATGTATGACACTCTTTGTGGCGCCTCTCTTTTCTTATTTACCCTCATCTAAACATGCATTGATTGCCTCCGCTGTGTGTTGACATGCAGAGAAAGGCCACGATAATGATTTAGATTTTGTATTTCAATTGATGCTGTTTCCAAGCGGCAGGGATATTGTGGTGCCGGCGGAGTTCACGGAATGGGTTAGATTGCCAATTTCCCCCTCCGCTAAGATATAAGTCTAAAAGGTGGAGGTTTATTGAACTTGTTGTATGATGTTTATGATAAAATGAAATAGAGGCTTTGCATGTGGATGATTCCTCTTTGTAGATCAGGTTATTTGAGGGATTTACATTTTAAATTCTAGACATGGAGTCGTTAGGGAAATCACAACGCAATCTCTACCCTCTTAAGGGTTTGACAGTTATAAAATCAATTCAACACTTTCGGGGAACATAACTATCGAGTGTCAACCTAGGGCTACCCCCCCCCCCCCCCTTAAAGATCAAACAACACGTGTGCATATTTTCCAAAAGAAACAAAATGTAAAAGGCTTTGCTAATTGATCCACACAAATTCAAGTGCCAAAGCGGGGACCGGAAGTGGCGGAGAAGTTTGACAACAAGTCAAAGGCAGGCAGCCCTGGTTACAGCAGCCATGATGAAACCTCAATACAGTGGGAGAGAGGGCGAGAGAGGAGGGAGAGAGAGAGAGAGAGAGAGAGAGAGAGAGAGGGAGGGAGGGAGAGAGGGAGGGAGAGAGAGCGAGAGAGAGAGAGAGAGAGGGGGGGGGGGGGGGTGGTGGAGAGAGCGACAGAGAGAGAGGAGAGAGAGAGGAGAGAGAGAGAGAGAGAGAGAGAGAGAGAGAGAGAGAGGGAGGGAGAGAGAGAGAGAGGGGGGGGGGAGAGAGAGAGAGCGACAGAGATAGAGAGAGAGGAGTGAGAAAGAGAGAGACTGAGAGAGAGAGAGAGAGAGAGAGAGAGAGAGAGAGAGAGAGAGAGAGAGGGGGAGCGAGAGAGGAGAGAGAGAGAGGGGGAGTGGGAAAGAGCGACAGAGATAGAGAGAGAGAGAGAGAGAGAGAGAGAGAGAGAGAGAGGGAGGGAGAGAGAGAGAGAGGGGGGGGGGAGAGAGAGAGAGCGACAGAGATAGAGAGAGAGGAGTGAGAAAGAGAGAGACTGAGAGAGAGAGAGAGAGAGAGAGAGAGAGAGAGACAGAGAGAGGGCAAGAGGGATAGAGAAAGAGAGAGGGCAAGAGGGATAGAGAAAGAGAGAGAGAGAGAGAAAGAAAGAGAGCCACACACACACAGACTGACAGAGAGAGTGAGAGAGAGAGAGAGTGAGAGAGAGCAAGAGGGAGCCACACACACACACACACACACACACACACAGAGAGAGAGAGAGAGAGAGAGAGACAGAGAGAGGGAGAGAGAGAGCACACATGGTCCTCTTCCATCCCATTCAGCCGGAGGAGAATCCCAGCAGCCCCGCTCTCAGCAGGGGGCTGTAAACATTTACACTAAGAGTCTGTCCAGTGCACATGGCGGGTGCCTGCCAGCCACCTCGGTACTCACTGTTGTGTGTGTGTGTGTGTGTGTGTGTGCGTGCGTGTGTGTGTGTGTTGCATATTTTGTCATTCAGGCCTGTCCGGAAATTTGCTCGGGGGGGGGAAGAAAGAAAGAAAAAAAAAAAAAATCACACCACCAATTTATGAAGAAGCCGTCCAAATGTGACAACAGGCTTATGCTAAACGGAGAAAATAGAGCTAAACATTGTTAAAACACCCCTAGACCCACATGGTAGAGAGCACTCCACTGCGAGGGAGCTGCCATGCTCCCCACTGTGCGCTGGGAAAGTGGTGCGGGTTTGCTCGCGCTTCCTTCCCCCTTCCTCCACGGAGGGGCCCTCGCGCTCGGGGGGCCCCCCCCGACTTGATTGTGTTTGAAGTGTGTTTCCCCGCGACGCCGGCCAAGGTTTCACTACAATGGCTTTGTCTTTTATTAGAGCATATTCCACACGGGTTTTCGAATCATACCCGACCCCACCCCCCCCCCCCCCCCCCCCTCACGCCTACCGTCCTCTGAAGCAGGTTGAGGAGGGATTGATGTCAAAGACCCCTTTTAAGTGGGTGATTGTTTGTTTGGTCAAGATCCACCGTACTTTAAAAGTTATTTTACCTAATGCTATACAAACGTTTTTGTTCCAGAATGGACTCAAGATCCAGAATGTAAATTGTATCAAAATTGATTGATACAAAACTCAACACTCAACGTTTATGATCTGGACTTGAGTCCAGAATGAAGCATTGAGTATAGAGAATTGATTCGGTTTGATAATTTAGTTTGATGCAATACAAACTTTTGCTCAAACGGCCAAGATCCAGAATGGACTTAAGTACATTCTGGATCAAAAGGCTTGAGTATTGCTATTGATCCGATTTTTCATCAAAACGTTTTGAGTAATGTATTCTGTAAAAATAACTTTTATTAAATTATTGATGATAGGGACGGACTTAAGATGGACTCATGTCCACTCTGGAACAAGACGTTTACTGTGTATTGTTTTGTGACAATTTTTGTGAGTGGACGTACAGGAAGGCATACCTCAACACAATGTCGTTCACAAACACAGCACCTGCTTTTGTAAGTTTGGGATCAAACCTTTATTGTTTCAAAACTCTAATATCTTTTACAATACAGTCATTATTGTTACATTTGTGATCTGATGGATAATGTACAATGTCCTCCGATGATGATGAAACACAAGTCACATGGTTATTCCTTTCTACATATCAATATGTTTATGACGCGAGAAGTGTGTGCTGTTGTGTTTTATATATATATACACCTTATTTCTGACAGCTCAATGACTTCCCTTTTGAAAATCAACAGAAAAGCATGGGCAAGGGTGAGTGGGGGTAGGCGGGGTTTATTTGAAAGTGCATTTCAAGGATTGCGATGACGACGGGCCGTGGCCGGTCGCTCATAACATACGTCTCGGGACTACCGGGAGCGCCATACTGCATTGTGGGTAACAAACAGCCTTTACTACATATTTCAAACTACAACATTTATCTGGATAAGTAAATCAAATAAAAATATCAGTATGCATGCCATGAACATTCCTCCATTAACATTTATAATAAATGGATCTTTTTCATTTTTGAATTATGCAGATTATGATACAGTATTTACCACAATAAAGGACAATTCGCTGATAAATGGAAACTAATATCGACATCCAAATACTTTCTTTTTTTTTTGTTTGTTTCGTTCATCCTAACACACACACACACACACACACACACACACACACAGGCCTGTACACCAGTGAACAGGGCGACCGCCTCATAAAGCAAAAGTTTGGTCCACATGAACGCGAGTAAAAAAGAAAAGAAAAAGATTACGGAATAAAAGTGAGGGCAGATGGGATCCTTTTGAAAAGATAAAATAACCAAATAGTATGACACGCTTCATTCAATTTTCACCGCCTTTCAATTATGAAGTAGAGATTCGCTTCAAAACTCAGAGAACGTATGCAATATCCATACGTCACATACATCGCACGCAGACGGCCGATCAGACCTTCCGGTTCCACGGCACCGCCTTTACCCGGTAGAACTTGGTTCCCAGGGGGACTTTGAAGCGGTTCTGGGCCTGGAGTGAGAGAGGGAGGGACACACCTGGGTCACATCAACGAGCTGGTAGCTGAGTCAGCCGAGTGCCGACGTACGACACACAGAGGAAGCAGCGGATCACACGGCAGGGGGGCTCGAGGGCTACGTCCGTTCTCTACCTTTTTAGCTTGGCAATACTCCTTCTCCATCACCTTCCCGAGCACCCATGGCCTTCTGGACGTGCCCGACGCTGGAGGTAAGGAGAGAGACGAGGCATTGATGACGGCCGCGCACAACGACCTCGTATTATAACGAACACGACCGATTACAAGCTCACGAACGCAGGGGAGTGTTGAGCTTCAAGATGCACAACCAAATAAATGCATACAATAAATATGCATAGATAGAATAATTATGCAAACACACAATATATATAAGTAAATATATACATAGAATAATTGTGTAAATACCCAATATGTAACCCATAAATACATACATAGAATAATTGTGTAAACACACAATATGTCAACCAATAAATACACATATACATAGAATAATCGTGTAAATACATAATATATAACCCATAAATACATACATACATGGAATAATTGTATAAACACCCAATATGTAAACCAAAAAATACATATAGGATCATTTTGTATTTTTTTTTACGTTTTTCTAAGTGAAAAATGTCCCTTTTAGCAGCCACAAATCCCGGCCCGTTCCAGCCTGATTAAAGTGTCACACGACAGCAGTAGCGCGTGACGCAGCGAGCGAGCGAGCGAGGCAGACCTGGCTTTAGGTCCAGCGCGGAGAGGGACTCCGAGTGGAGGAAGTAGAGGGTGGGACCCACGGTGAACAGCACGTAGTTGTCGTGCCTCTCGTCCAGGATGATGAGCACCAGGTCGCCCACCTGGAAGCTTCAGGATGGGGGGGGGGGGGGGGGGGAGACAGGAAGTGAGCATGACCGGGGTCATCGTGTTCCCTCCGTACCGACGACCCCACGTAGACACAACGGGTTTCAGTGTGTGTGTGTGTGTGTGTGTGTGTGTGTGTGTGTGTGTGTGTGTGTGTGTGTGTGTGTGTGTGTGTGTGTGTGTGTGTGTGTGTGTGTGTGTGTGTGTGTGTTTCCTCCGAAAGCGACTTGGTGGTGTTTGAGATGCAGGTCAGTATGTGGGAATCAAACCCAGAACCATTGGTTCTGGGAGTCCGGCACCCTAGCCATCCGCCGCGGTGTTGAGTGGGTCCACTTACTCTCTGATGGCGATCTTCTCCGAGTGACGAGAGGAGACGGATGACATGCTCTGGGACATCTAGGTGCGAGGGAGAAAAAAAAAACAGGAATTTTAGATACATCAGGGCCCTAGGTTTGAACTGGTAATCACTCTTGGTGTGTATTATTTTGTTAAACTCAGGTTTATACAAAGCCATTTGAATAGATATGCTGGATTGACAAATCACAGGATTTTACCCGTGATAAAATCAACCCAGGAAACCCAAACAAAGTGGCTTCTAAATTACATTGATTTACTCTCATGATGCGTTTTTCCACTCCGGGCTGGTTTATGCCTTTGGCTTTCAATGTTTCTTTGATGCTACTGCCACCCAGTGGCGGTGGCGCCACACAGCACCCCGGTACAAAGCACCAATTAAAGACGCGGTAACGAGACCTACCAGTCGCTGGCTGAGGCGCTTGTTTTCTTCTTCCTTCATGTGCAACGTCTGCGGGAAACACAGGGAAACGTGGATTTAGACGTGGCCATGGGAACAGACAGCCGTTTGCGCCGTACAGAGCCAAAGTGTAAAGCAGGCCGTTTAGAAGTGGTCGTGAATTCACCCTTTCAAGAAGGATTATCCTCTGCTTCTCCTCAGTCATCAGAATGGTGTCACTAGGGAGAGAAAACAAATATTTCTCTCTGAGAAATATCAAGAATTCTTATCAGTGTATTGTCATTAAGGTTCGCATTCAATATCACAACAACAAGGGTTTAAGGGGCAGACTGAAACAGATTAATTGTACTCATTAAAACAGACTCTCTCTGTCTAACCCTAAACTGCCCTGTACTGTCCTTAATGGATCGGTTCCGGGCTGACAGAAGCCGGGCTAAGCATAAGCCGGGCTAAACATAAGCCGGGCTAAACAGAGGCCGGGCTAAACAGAGGCCGGGCTAAACAGAGGCCGGGCTAAACAGAGGCCGGGCTAAACAGAGGCCGGGCTAAACAGAGGCCGGGCTAACAGAGGCCGGGCTAAACAGAGGCCGGGCTAAACAGAGGCCGGGCTAACAGAGACCGGGCTAACAGAGGCCAGGCTAACAGAGGCCGGGCTAACAGAGGCCGGGCTAACAGAGGCCGGGCTGACGGCGTTCATTCCTCAGTGAGGGCGGAGTCTCTTACTGCATGGCCACCATGCTGGCCTCCACGGCCGATTCCACGCGGTCATGCTCCTCCTCCCCCACCGGCATCACCGAGGCCAGGCGGTCGGGGTCGCCCGGGAACTCGGGGGCCCCGTACCCGGCCGCCGTGGCCCCGCCCTCGCAGGGCTCCTGGGGGGCCGGGTGGTGGGCGGGCGGCGGGTGATGCTGCGAGGTCATGAAGGTGGAGGAGATGAGGGCGGAGCTACGCATGCGGTTCAGCTCCTCCTCCAGGTGCTTCTTCTCCTGCATGACGCTGGCGCGGTCCTCCGACAGCATCTCGATCAGGGCTGGGAGGGGGACGGGGGGGAGAGACCAAGGGGAGACAGGGGGAGAGGCAGAGGGAGACAGTGGGAGAGACAGAGGGAGACAGTGGGAGAGATTGAGGGAGACAGAGGCAGACAGTGGGAGAGACCGAGGGAGAGATCGAGGGAGACAGGGGGAGAGACCGAGGGAGACAGGGGGAGAGACAGAGGGAGACAGGGGGAGAGACAATGGGAGACAGTGGGAGAGACAGAGGGAGACCGTGGGAGAGAAAGAGGGAGACCGTGGGAGAGACAGAGGGAGACAGTTGGAGAGACAGAGGGGAGAGACATGGGGAGAGGGGGAAGAGACATAGGGGAGGGACAGAGGGAGAGGGGGGGAGAGGGGGGAGTAACAGGAGGGGGAGACCGGGGGGGAGAGAGGGGTAGACAGAGGGGAGAGACGGGTCAGCATGGGGTTCACCAGGGATGTTCAGCAGTGGAGCTAGAACGTACTATTGCATCCTTAATGCACAAACTTACTCCCCCTCCCTTTGGGGAGGGTGGAGGAGACCTCATACGAATCTACCCCCAACAGGGGCCACTCCACCCTCCCTCCCTCTTGGGGAGGGTGGAGTGGCCCTCACACAGGCTCCAGACGGGGTCGGCGGGGGCGGACCTACCTTTGTCCGTCTCCTGCTGCTGGCTGACCTTCCTCAGGCTCTCCGTGAGCTCCTTGATGACCTGCTCCTTCTTCATCTTCTCCCGGGTCAGCACCGTGTTGAAGTTAGTCTGTGGAGGGCGCAGCTGACCAATCAATTTCTGACTGTCTTTCTACGATAAGAATTGGTTGTTTTCCTTCCAAGCCGCTAAACATAGTATATTTACAGTTATACAGGCAGTGTGTCTCGCTCAATTACAACCGCTAGTGCTTAATTACCCTGCACGCAACTATCATGTTTACGCAAGGTTACCACCGCATTCCACCACAGCATTCCATGTTGTATGAACGCATCTATAATTACAACCAAAACACACACACGCACTAAAACACGCTTACACAAACAAGGCTAGAAATAACTTGACATTTTAGGGCGTGTGTCAACACGTGAAGCAATGTTTACTAAATGTCTGGAGCAGTGTTTCCGCTAGAAGAAATTGGTACCGGTCATGTGACCGGGAAGGTTTGATTTTACCGGTCAAATTGGAAAAAAAAATCGGTCGGATATTATCCGTGTTTATTGCACTTAAAAAAATGTATAGGCAGGCTATATAAATAAGAAGAAGTGTGTGATCATATTTTGATACGCCATGGTTGTTAAATACCGGTACTCCGCAAAGCTTGCCGCCGACTTTCCCTAGCTTGCCGTCGTTTAGTTCATAAACCTACGGTAGTCTATAGCGATCAATTTGAGCGAGTGCACGAAATGTAACAACTTATTTATTTTATCACACAGGCTACGCTACAATCAAAACCCTCACTGTTTTACATGAATTGGCTAAACAAATTACCACTGCAGCATATTTAAACACAATTCAAATTAACACATTCAAAAATATTTGTGCTAAATTTAAAAGGTTGAATCTTCTCATGACTGAATGTTTGTATACAGCGCGCATGCTGTATGCGCGCAGGGTTGATGCGCTCCACTTTTTTCTGTGGAGAACCAGCGCCTTGAATGTTCCGCATAAAACGAAACCGGGTCGTTTTCGCCCGTCTCGGCTCCGTGTGGACGGGGACTTATTTCCAATCGGTCATTCTGACCGGAGACATTTTGAATTTTCGGTCCTCCTCATTTTTTTTTACGGTCAAAGACCGGTAATTACCGGACAACGGGAACTCTGGTCTGGAGGGCTGTATAATAAATTATAACGAAGCTTAAAATAACAAATGCCGTTTAAATTCCATCATCAGATTGAAACGCAACTAATCCACCTTTATTCAACGCTTCAGTGCCGACGCGCCTTTCACTCGACAGGTGCGTCACTCCCCGTCCAGACCAGACAGCTCTTCAGACCCGTCACTCTCACTCTCTCTCTCTGTACCTGCTGCTCGGCGATGAGTGACGTCTTGAGGTTCTGCATCTCCTGGTCCTTCCTCCTCTCCAGCAGCTCCATCTGGCTCTGCAGGGAGGCGCGCTCCTGCTGCAGCCTCTCCTGCAGCGCCGAGTCCAGGGACAGCGGGGAGGCCGAGGCCGGGGCGCCACCGACACCCTCCGCCAGCAGGGCCTGGCCCTCCTCCCCCCTGGACGACACCGCGGAGCAGGAGGGGAGGGTTAGGTGGTACGCATCAGGAGGGGAGGGTTAGATGGTACGGAGGGGAGGGTTAGATGGTACAGAGGGGAGGGTTAGATGGTACAGAGGGGAGGGTTGGATGGTACAGAGGGGAGGGATAGATGGTACAGAGGGGAGGGTTGGATGGTACAGAGGGGAGGGTTGGATGGTACAGAGGGGAGGGTTGGATGGTACAGACGGCATGGCCCAGCCACAGGCGGTGAATGATAACAGGGAGCACATTGAACCATCAACAGCATCGTTTGTTTTTGGTTTTCATACGATCGGAAAATTTGATCCCCGTCTTAGTTCCTCCTCTCTTGGGGGATATTTGACTCGCGTACTAGCTCAGAAACTAACACAATGGTGATTTTAGGGAGCAGAACATAGACTCGGAGTAACTACTGCAGTAGTTAATCCGTTTTACTGAAAGAGAAACCAATAAAATAAATCGTTAATGTTCTGGAATAAATGTTACGAGATTCCCTTCCCGAACACGTACCTGCTCGACGACTTGCTCTCGTGAAGTTCAGTTTCAAGTTTCTGAATTCTGTCCAACAGCCTCGCCTCCAGCTCCTTCTTCTGCGCCTCCAGTTCCTGAACCTTGGAGGCCTCCTCCTCCTCCCTCTCACTGCCCCGCCGGGCCTCTGCCTGCCGCTGCCGCTCCGCCTCCTCCTGCAGTTTCTGGGACAGCAGGTCGTTCTCCGCCTGCGTGTCTGCGCTGGCGCTCCTGAGCTCCGCCTCCTGCTCCTGGGACCGCCGTAGCTGCTCCTCCTTCTCCTGCTGCAGGGCGGCGACCCTCTGGCCCAGCTCCTTCTCCCTCTCCTGCCGCTCGACGTCGGCCCCCTCCGCCTCGGCCGCCCGCCGCTGCAGGGCGGCGACATCGGCGCGCAGGCCGCCGCTCTCCACCTCGTGGCGCTCCACCAGCTCCGAGATGCAGTGGTCCTTCTCCCGCCGCATCAGGGCCCGGAGCTCCGAGAGGCCCACCTCGTGCTCCTCGCCGCGCCGCCGCAGCTCCTGCCCTAGCGCCGCCAGCTCGGTGCGCAGGCCGCCAGTCGCCGCCGCCGCCACCCGGAGCTCCGCCACCTCCGCCTGCTGCGCCCGCGCCTCCTCCAGCGACCGCGTCACCTCCTCCGCCTCAGACTCCTTGAGGGCCAGCTCCACCTCCAGCTTGCAGCGCAGGTCGGCGAGCTCGGAGGCGCGGTCCTCCAGCTCGCCGATCCGCCCGTCCTTCTCGGCCAGGGCGGCGGCCAGCATGGCGGCCGCCTCGCTCAGCTCGCCGCAGTGCGCCTCGCTCAGCTGCTCCTGCGCCTCCCGGTGCCGCCCGGAGAGCAGCCCCAGCTGGGCCCCGTGCTCCCGCCTCATCTCGTCCTCCCGCTCCTTCAGGTGCGAGCGCTCCGCCCCCTCCAGCTCCTCGCGGAGCTCCCGCTGGCCCCGCTCCGTCGCCGAGCGCAGGCTCTCCAGCTGCCCCTCCAGCGAGCCCCGGGCGGCGGCGAGGCCCTGGATCTCCTCCGCCTGCTCCCGGACCGTCTGCTCCAGGGCTCGCGCCCGCTCCGCGTGGTCCGCCTCCGCCCGCGCCCGCCGCTCCCCCTCGCCCTCCAGCCGGGCCAGCTCCGCCTGCTTGTGGTCCAGCAGAGCCTCCAGCTCCAGCATGGCCCTCTGCACCTCCTTCACGCCGGCCTCGTGGCCCTCGTTCTCCCGGGTCAGCGCCTGGACGCGCGCCTCCAGCTCCTGCCGCAGGAGGAGCAGCTCCCGCCGGTGGCGCTCGCCGGCCTCCTGCTCCTGGGCCGGCCGCATGCCGTCGACGGCGCCGCACACCTCGAGGCACATGGCCCGGAGGCCGAGGCCGAAGTCGCGCTGCTCCTTCAGCACCAGGCCGCGGAGGTGGCGCAGGTCGTCCTTGACGCTGCGCAGGTCGCCCTGGGACTCCTCCGCCGCGACGCGGTACCGCTCCGCCGCCCGCTCCAGCGCCGCCGCCCGGGTGTTCTCCATCTCCAGCGTGGTGCAGTCCAGGATGCGCTTGTTGTCGATGGCGTTGATGACCGACGAGTAGAGGGACTCCACCATCATCTCGGGGCTGGTGGGGTCGCTGAGGGCGGCGGGCGAGCACAGGGCGGCGCCCTCCATCACAAACTCGTTGACGGCCGACATGAAGTCCGACTCGGGGCTCTCGGCCAGGGAGTCCAGGTCCAGGGAGCCCTGCTGCAGGACCAGGTCCATGTTGGGGTGGCCGATGGTCTCGAAGTCGAAGGTCTGGGCGTCGATGCTGTCCGGGGACAGGTCCTCCGCCGGCGCCGGGGCCGCCGGAGGGGGGGGCTGGCCCGGGACGGAGGGGCTCTTGAGGTTGAGGGAGGGCGTCTTGGAAGAGGAGGTGGGGGTGGTGGAGCCGGGAGTGCCATCGGACTGCGGGGTCATCGCGGCCGATCGCTGGCCGCTCTGGCTGCAGGAGGCCTGGAAGGAGAAGGTCCCAACGAGTAGATTATTTTAACGTGTCAATATGTGAAACACAGCTTGAACACATTTCGGAATTTGTGTTTGGATTGAGCAAGATGTTGCAATTCAGAGCAATTGATCAATAGGTTGCGCTTCGGGATTTGAAGAAGATTACAAGGATTATGACCGAGACTCCATCTCAATTCAATTCATGCATTCAGATAACTAGAGGAAATATATTTGAGATAACTCCTCCACCCATAAGGTACACTATATCACTATTTAAACATAAAATATGAAACGCATCTTGAACACATTTTGGAATTTTTGTTTGAGTCAAGCACGATATTCTTTGAATGGAATTCACAGAATGGGAGCACGCAAACAGAGCAGCATATGGCCATACGTCGATTCCCCCAACGGCTACTTCCCCTTTATCTGTACATCGTTAATAATTGAACCGTCAGCCACTGAGAGAGTGACATAGATAAGGGGGAGGGGGGGTTCTGCGAGTCGAGAGGTGGTCCAGAGACATAGATAAGGGGGAGGGGGTTCTGCGAGCCGAGAGGAGATGCAGAGACATAGATAAGGGGGAGGGGGTTCTGCGAGCCGGGAGGTGGTTCCGTAGTACCCTCTGTTCGTTCAGCAGGTCGGTGATGGTGCGCGACATCTCGTCCATGCTCTGGGCAGCCTGGACCAGTTGGTGTAGCACGGCCACGTGACGGTTCAGAGGCTCGAAGTCACACAGTGTGGGAACCCTGAGGGAACATCCAGAGCTACGTTTATAGAAAGGTCACGTAAAATATTAAACTGGTGAAATCATCGAAATGATCAATTATCAATTACGATTTTTACATCATAAAGCTAGGGGTAGGCAACTTTAGTCAAGCCAGCCGGAGCAAGCTTGATTTTGAAAGTACAAACAAAAATAAAAAACCCTCTTCAGGCCTCCCTCCAATTAATACAATTATAAAATAGATTAGAGAATGTTGATTTTTTTCTTTATCATTATTTCCCCATCAACTGGTTGCAGAGATGGTCGAATTTCCGACAACCAGGATTTATTGTGTTTACTACAGCCCTCCTCACTGGGAGGTAGACCAACATGAGGGCTGATTACAGGCCAGTGACAGCCACAAAAACAAGATTGGTTGCTATTTTGGGTCAGAGCCTCTGATAAATAGATTGCTGTTGGGATTTGAGGAGAATTTCAAGAATTATCATCAAGAATCCTTCTCAATACATCCATAAAGTAATAAGTTGCCTAAGAGAAAAGACAGCCAAGACAACTCCCCCGGCCATATGGTGTAAACTATATCACAGTCACATCTACGTCTGTTATCATGGGCGTGATTCAAGACCGTTACTCACATGAGGAAGGGTTGCACCTCGGTGGGACAGCAGGACTTCAGGTAGTGCAGATCTTCCAGGGAGATGTCAGGAAGCTCGTAGTCAAACCTTCTGGGCTTTCGTGTCTGAGAACAACAGCGGTTACATTAAAATTGCAAAAAAGTTCCCGTGGACGTTATGGACTTTTTCTGTGTGGAAATGCAGACTTACACAAAACGATGTCGGAGGCCAGGAATCTAGTCCTCTGAACAGACGATTTCTGAGGAACGACCTCCCTGAAAGGCAAGAAATTAAGATTTAGAAAGGGAAATACAATTTTGGGCGCATTTTACACCAGACATACAATTTTAACCACCTGGGACTAGTGAACGCATACTTACTAAAGAGCTTCCCAAACGTTTCTCTTTTGAACTTCTCTGCCTCGTAAAGCTGCTTCCCGTCTTTGACAAGAGCACAAGCCCACTGAAAAGAGCGAGAGAACATAACGGTTTGAATTCTTGGCAATTCAACTCCTATTACAGTACGTTCTAGTCAAGATAAAAACCCAACATGATTTAATGAAAACATGTGGAGACAGCTTTCCCTCAGCTCATGTCTGAAGATTGAAGCTGCCAAAATGTGACAACTTTTTCCTTCTATGAATTCACAAAGTCAGTATTAATTGAATGAACAAGATTGTCGATTCACCCATCTGTGTGGTGAGGAACTGCAACACTATAAAATATGCCGAGTGAACAATCAGCTCCATTGGCTGAAAATCAATAAGATCTCATTTGAAAATAAACAACGTTACTGCCAATTCCGAAGTTGTAATTCAGTTGGCCAGAGGCAACTCTGGTGTACTTTTCCACCTAGATTAGGACGGTGTAACCCCCAGAGAGAGTGCTGTCCTGTCCTACCCCTGCCCCCCCACTGTTGACCCTGCCTGAAGGGTTTCTACACCGCATTGCAGCGGTTCGCTAGTATAGTTGTTCAGAGTTCACCTACACTCTGCATAGCCCCCCCCCCACCCCCCCCCCCCCCCCCACACCACACTTAGTGTACGCACTTATTATATGTTGTACATTCTGGCACTTCATGTACGCACTTATTGCATGTTGTACATTCTGGCACTTAATGTGCGCACTTATTGCATGTTGTACGTCACTTAATGTACGCACTTATTGCATGTTGTACGTCAATTAATGTACGCACTTATTGTATGTTGTACGTTCTGGCACTTAATGTACGGAGGTATTGTATGTACATTCTGGCACTAAATGTGCGCACTTATTGCATGTTGTACGTCACTTAATGTACGCACTTATTGCATTTTGTACGTCAATTAATGTATGCACTTATTGTATGTTGTACGTTCTGGCACTTAATGTACGCACTTATTGCATGTTGTACGTCACTTAATGTACGCACTTATTGTATGTTGTACGTTCTGGCACTTAATGTATGCACTTATTGCATGTTGTACGTCACTTAATGTACGCACTTATTGTATGTTGTACGTTCTGGCACTTAATGTATGCACTTATTGCATGTTGTACGTCACTTAATGTACGCACTTATTGTATGTTCTACGTTCTGGGACTTAATGTATGCACTTATTGTATGTTGTACGTCCTTGCACTGAAAAAAAATTCTTAACATTGTGTAGCATCTTATCCTAGCTAGTTTTGTTGCATACGGTGAATGTGTTACCCTAGCGATTGTTAGCGCTGGGCACTTGGTTCAATGAACATCCTTACTGAACCGACAGAGACAACACGACTGCCAACTCCGAGGTTGTAATTCAATTGGCCGACAGGGACATATTGTCGTTTCTCTTCTTCTGACAAATGTACTTATTGTAAGGCTCTTTGGACAAAAGCGTCTGCTAAATGCCCTAAAAAGGTAAATGTACAGTACCTCTCGGTAGTGGCGTATGAACATCTTCCTGCGCACCACCTCCACCACGGCCAGACAGTACATCTGGGGCACGGTGCTGAGGGCCTCCACCACCCTGACTCGCTCCAACAGCTCCACCAGCAGCCGGAACAAGGCCTGCAGCTTCTCGCCGTCCTGGTCGGCGTGGAGCATCACGTAGCAGCACCATCTGAGGTGGACGTCATAGCACACGCACACACACACACACAAAAGAGAAACAATGTTCATGACTTGTTATCACAGAGGCTGTGATCGAGTTACCGACGGATTAAGGGAAAGGGAACAGGAATACGTTTTTTTACATCCAATAATGTTATTAAGGATTATCAAGGTGTAACAATCATCAGAAAACGATGCTCCGTCTAATCCAACACTTCAAATTATGTTCCGTGAAATATCAAGGGATTTCAGTTTGTCGGTTTGTTTCAAGCTAATTTCATGGGTTGATCTATTTCCCCTTTTGGCTACGTTGCCAAGGGTACAGTCATTCGGTCCGAGGCAGTGACCAATCACCATGCAGGCGCATTAACGGCAGCTGAATGAAGCTTTAGTTGTCCCAAAAGTATTTCGGAGACAGAGTTTATCAGCTGACGATGAGATGCATATTAATATAATATTTGACATATTCCCTAAAATGTGATATTCATTAAGGATGCAGTAGAAACATTTCTCTTATATGACATTGTTATTTTACTATTTTTAATCCATGCCCATCACATTTAACCATGGAAATAAAATAAGAAAAACAAAGACTTGATGCTTTACTTGAGTCGGACTTGGAGATTGTTCGCTAGTTCTTGTTTGGCAGTGGTGCATTTTTGTTTGATGTCCAGCAGCTTCCTGTGGTTGGTCAACATGATCATCAGCTGGTTGGCGTGACTCAGACACAAGTCTGGCAGAACAGATGTATCCTTCAGGTTCTCTGCACGCTTCTGGTTGGCCAGGAATCCCTGTGAGATTCCAAAGCAAAAAGAACATGCACACGCATTACGTACCAACTGTGCAGAACTAGATAAACAGGAAGGAAAAAAAACAAGCTTCTTTTGAGTTTCCACCCTTTGATAAGGGGCATTTGAAAACACGCCCGCTTCCTTGTTCCGCTTACCTGAGCAAGTTCTTTCTGTTCGTTGACCAGCTTCTTGCAGCTCGCAATCATTTGGTCTAGCGCGTACAACCGGTCTTCAAGCCCTTTGATGGCTTTCATGTTTTGATTATCCAATTTGGCAATGGTGTCTTTGCAATCTGCCAAGAAGGGCTGGATGATCCGCGGGTCAAGCTGCAAGACATATCATATCAATAGGGACTCCCTGCTTTCTTTAAAGAAAAGCTGGGAATAAATCCGGCCGTTTCAACAGCGGCCGAGCGCATTCACCAAAGAGCCACGTACCCGGTTGATGGAATCCAAACACTTCCTCACGACGGACTCCACGTCGTTGGGCCTGTCTTGTACATTGATCCAGTCCAGTAGTGTTACATTAAAGTTGGGAGGAAGTGCCATCTCCGGGCTGTCGTCGTCCTCCTCTTCCTGCAGAGCCGCTCGGAGCCCGCCGCTGTCAGTCATTTCGTTGGTTCCCTGGTCGCTAGGAGACCCGGATGCGGTTGCCGCGGGGGCTGAGAAGGACGCGGGTAACTTGGTGGGTCTCTGAGGGCCGCGGAGGATGGAGTCGGTGGACTTCTCCCCCTCCGTCTCGTCGGAGTCCTTGTCCGGGGTGGAGGTGGACTTCTCGACGATCTCCCTGTAACTGTGTCTGGTCAGACATTCCAGCAAAGGTATCTTTGCCATGACGGAGACCGCAGTACCGAGCCTGCAAGCAAAACAAAGAACATTGTTGGCAATCGAATAAGTACTATCAGAAATAGACAAAATATGGTCGCCATATTGTCGCCCTTCCTCGTGCAATACGATTATTTTAAGAATTGCTTTTGCATTTTAATGCTTTATTCCTGAAGAGTCGGACAGGAAATATGGCCCCAAATGTCGATATATTAATAATAAAATAATAATTTCCCTGCTCCTCGAGGTGAAGCTCCACAAGGGTTGGGGAATAATTCGATTACGATTATTAATCGAGATAAAACTCACGTCGATAAGCATTAGACATAAATGAAAAATATATATATGATATGGATTTACCTAACAGCCAATCACACAGCAGAAATAAACCTCTACAAACATTTGAGATTGTTGCCTCCATGCCAAAGGAGTTTGATGTGATAGTCACTCACAGATCTTTTAGTTTTAAACACATTATTTTATGTAGAATAATATCTGGTTTTACAATGTTTTCATTTTGCACTTACGTAAGCACTACATGGTTCATATTTTATATATTAAAGTTCAGTTCATGTGCCAGGGCCTTTGTTCATCCACTTTTTTACTTTTTATGTATTGGTTGTGCCTCTACAAAATGTAAGATGTTTTCTGAAGCCCTGTTAAAGGAGTTTAATGTGAAAGAAGTCAGAGCTTTTATTTTTATTTACATTATTTTCAATAGGTTACAAGGCAAGCTACCTTATATTGTTCTTTTGGGGGGAGATAAAAGATGTTTGTGAAGTTAAATGTTTATATTTAAATGTGATTAAATATTATCTTATCACAAATATGGTAATAAACACAAGTGTATGGTTTAACTAATGAACACTCTGCTTTCTTCAGGCTTAAGCAGTATCAAATTATATATCGTGATTAATATCAAAAAATAAACTGATAATATTTTTTGCAATATCCCCAGCACTAAGCTCCACACATGAATGAAGGAAACTTGAAAGGAAGTTAACCAACCAAAGATGAGTAACTGAAAAACGGGTCCTATTATGGCTCTATTTTGCGAAATAATCGTAGTATGTATTCTATGTACAACAATATATGCAATCTGATCGGGAATGTCATTAATTTTAACAAGCAGAAACTAACATAACATCATTAAATCTCCACCAAATGAATGCTTTTGAAGCATAAAAAATAAAATAATAATAATCTGTCGGTTGCCCGCTGGGTGGTGTGGCTAGACATCCTTACACCCGTTCGTCTGGAACACATCCACATCATTCCACCGCAGTGCAGCTCCATACTTACTTTGTGAGTTTGTATTTGATTTCCTCAAAGTCCTGTTGATAATTGGTGTAGGCGCTTTCGTATTTCCAGAGCAGTTTTTGATAGGAGAGGGTGCAGTCGTCCAGGTTGGCCATGATGGCCGCCCAACCTTGGTGCTGGAGATGCTCGTCGTGAACCAGCCGCTCACAGAAAGAACAGAGCTTCTTGGCCACCTCAAACATTTCCTGCAGGGGGGCAGAGAAGACTCATGAGCTTCAGCATCATCTCTCGGCAAAAACTGCATGTTCAGATCTTAATTTGAATCATTCTTTAACTGAGGACGATTCAGTCGGTGTGTGTGAATGTGTATATGAACCGCTAAAGGCCTAAATGTAAACGTAAGGGGGATCGTTACCACTGCGAGTTGTGTTCGCGAGGCCACGGTGTGAAAGACGGCCGGCATCATGAGAGACTCCTCCACCTTGAGCTCCATCTCATTCTCGATGGAGAAGGTGGTCTTGGGGATCGTCGGGGCCCGGTCGCACAAGATCATCTCTTTGTTGAACAGGAATATGGGGTTTGTGTCCTAAGCATTAAAATAAAAATAAAATAAAACAGATTTATATTATTTTTTGTCTTGTTTCAGTGCGCCAACCAATATAGTAATTTTGAAGTATATATACTGTTTACAACAAAGAATAACCCAATACGTCGATTTGAATGTAGATAATGGTAGCAATTCTAATATAACTTTAAAAAAGGATGGACAACTCACTGTTCCAGCGCTGTAACTGCAGACGCGGCGCTCTGCAGCCATGCACTCCCCTCCATTGACAACCAGCACTTGATGCTGTGTTGCAATCTTATATTTGACCTGGATGGCATGTTTGAGGTCCAGCACACTAGCAACAGCAAAAAGACAAGAGTCTTATATACAACACTAGGTGGATTAAACATATTGAATTACAACTTTGGTTGTTATTTTAAGATTGTATACAAATCTTACGTTTGCACAGCAAGCTCTGTGTCAAATGTCAGTGTGCTGCC
The DNA here is from genome assembly GCF_026213295.1 of Gadus chalcogrammus. Lineage (NCBI taxonomy): Eukaryota > Metazoa > Chordata > Actinopteri > Gadiformes > Gadidae > Gadus > Gadus chalcogrammus. The sequence continues at coordinate 4,618,257 of NC_079419.1, forward strand.
ATTGTTAACCTGGAACACATACAGCTTCATGTTGAATCTTCCAGAGCTCTGCTAGCTTGCCTATCGTCACCATTTAGCCATTCAAAGGCAACCTAGAAACAGAAAGACAAGCAATTTGCATTTAAATTCTGAAAAAAACTACTTGCTAAGGAGTAGGACAAGTGTAAAAAAAAAATGACTCGTGGGGAGGCATTGGCACGTTGCAGGAATACTTTACAACTCAAGCGACAATCAAAAGAAAACTTTCAGTTCTATTTCTACAGAGACATGGCGTACCTTATCTGCGTTGCTTTTCAACATGTCATTTTCTACCATGTCATTAGTGAGAGCAGCTGAGTCACTGTGTTGACAAGTTGACCCGCTTTATGTCATGACCTAAAGTAAGCGACAACGTAGTAAGGTGGTTCACGATCGGCTGAGTGAGAAGCTTCTGTAACAACGATGTTATAATTCTTAACCACACCATAAATACAGTACATTCATACATTCTATAAGAAAGACCCATACACATGATCAATGACTGTCAGTGTCTTTGCAGCCAACGCAACGGTCGGGCCCGGAAAAAAAACACTACGTTTGAGAAGCACCCAGCCGAGATTCATTAGACAGATAAATGGATCAAATAAGTGTTGATGTCCATTGAAATACATACGTGTATCGATCAGCCGTACTAAGTAGTTCCCCTGTAGGGCTTCTCTCAGGCACAACCTTACTTGCGTTAACAGATGTCGGCTAAAATAAGGCTATTACCTGAGCCACTTCACACCTTAGGATGGTTACATCTCTTCCATCTATCGGTCCCTGGATTAAAACCTGTGAATACCCACTAACCACGTACAGCTAGCTGGTTACGTATGTGGTTATACACGGACCGTAAGGAAGCAGGGGGGGGGGGGGTAGCAGCTGTTAGCACGTAGCATAAGTCAATGACACCGCCTGGATGCGCTGGCGACCGACTATCAACTAGCAGCTAGCGTTAGCCCCCAGGAGCTACACCCAGCTACGGCTGTGTAATACAGATATACCGAGTTATCCTGATAAACCAGCCGGGGACAGGGACCAGGTCAGGTTAGACAGGCCCCGGGTTGGACGGTGACATGTGAAGCCACGGCCGCACACGACGTGTACGTCGCTGGTTTCGGTGCTCTTACCTTTGTTTACTCGCATCCCCGATGTGTACAGCACCTCTAGAGGTGGCTAGCTGTGACGCTAGCTAACCTGGTTTATATTGGCTGGCATTGGACTAGCTTGGCAGGCTAGGACAGAGCTAGCTGTATGTGGCTATCGTCCGTGGACAGCTGCGTTGAATAACAACGCGTTCATGTCGCCCGGTGACTAACGTACGTCGGTTAGGATGGAGAGCTTGTGTTTGGCGGTGCAGAAGCCGCGATGTGCGGTGTATATTTCGCGGTAGAAGCTAGGCTAACACCCTTTTCTGTAACTGTCTATTTTGTTGTTTTCGTCCCGTGATGGGCGACGCGGAGCCGAGCTGGTAGGATGGGTGCTGTCGGTCGAGCCGACCATGGCGTTGACTGAGTAATTTAATTAATTTGACCGACTGTATGCATGATGATTTTCACACCTTATTGGCTTTTCCAAATCGCATTTTATTTCGGAATACTCTGATTTATATGGACTTAAAATCGACATTTAGACCAAAAATAAAAAATAATAATATATCTTATTGACTGAGAGACATATCGGTCGAATACATATAAGGAAGAGCGGTGTGGGTAAATTGTGATTGCCTAGTTTCCTACGACTATTCAGCATAATCGTCTTTGAAAGCGTGCTGTTCCGAAGGGTCGGTTCCCGTTCTGGAGCGACTCCCCATCACGCGCTGGTGTCGTCACTTTATAAGCTTGGGGAATTCTGGGAAAATACATTACAGAAATGTCCAGTGTTTTGCTGCAACATGAGGAGGGGTGTGGTTACCGAGGCTGCAGTAGGTTACTGACTGCTGATTTGCCAAAGAGTTATTTGATTATTCTTTACTTTCGTGCGATTGTTTTTCCCACCTGAGCTGCATTTACAGCTTATGCTTCCACCGAGTATAATGCAAGAAATGACGGCATCTTACCTCGTCTTATTTTTGAGCAATCATACTATAATATCCTATATAAATTGTATTATCATATTTGAGTTTTTTTACTTGTTTATTAGTTAATGTATTTGCTCATTTATTTGTTGTATTTATTTACTATTTACATAATATAATATTTACAATCGTATACCATCATAGCCAATCTATTTATAGCATCAAGAGCTGGCAGCCTAGATAAATAAAGAATTGCATTTTATTATCTTTAATAAAGTTAAACACCCATGAATTTCCACTGTCATAGACTTTATTAAAACATCTTTCTATTGCAACTTCCTTTGTATTATAGCTGAAACATTTTTTGGTTAAGGTTTCTATGTGCCAGGGATATTGAGATGCCAAGACAAATACGACGAACCCCGCTACCATCAAGTGATTAAAAAAACTGCTTTTTGGAGGGGAGTGCATGGCTGCAGAGCGCCAGGTCTGCAGTTACAGCACTGGAACAGAGAGTTGTCCATCCTTTTTTAAAGTTATATTAGAATTGCTACCATTATCTACATTCAAATCGATGTATTGGGTTATTCTTTGTTGTAAACAGTATATGTACTTCAAAATTACTAGGGCAGGTGGGGCGTGCATCTGGAGCACAAGAAATAACGGCGAACCATCACGTTGTAAACAGATAGAAAAGTTAGTGGTCTAAGACAGACGCAGATAACAACGTTAAAGAGCATGTTTTAATAAACATCAGCGCCGTTATTGGCTGATTCATCCCTTGTGAGCTGTGGGCTAATGTCCCTTTGGCACTTTGCAGTGTGCCTGAAAGCAGCAGTTAAAGAATAGGATTTAAACATCCCAATAGCCAACACGGCAGTGGTGAAGTACCACTTCATTGACAGCACCCAGTAGCAGAAGTCCTCAACGTAATTCAGTTTAACTGTTGTTCCGTTCGGATAAAATGGACACATTACAAGTAAGTTAACAACAGCATTGATGAACAGCAATTTGAACAGGGGATGTAGAGAGATTTTCTTTGCCTGCTTTCATTTGTATGTGATGCTTGACATGCGTTAAATTATTTAGTTATGGCTACCAAATATACAGCAGTGCAGAGGCAAATCTGAACCTCCACAACAAAGCCATAGCATTATTTCTGTGTCATTAAAATGCATCCTTGTTATTATTCCTAACAACTTTTCCTTGTTTGCCACTATCAATGTAGGATCTTCCCATTTTCCCAGTAAGTCTTTGATAAGGATTTCCGATGACAATGCAGAATTTAGAAAGTCTTTTATGATTTAACATTTTTGATAGGGTACATTAAATATTGATACAGCCTTTTGGGCCCCAAAGAAGTTATTCGGCAGAGGATAAAGTTCGATGGAAGACTGAAATTGGGTCCTCTGTTAAAATAAATGATCAATAATTTACAGAGGCCCCTGGACTTGACTTGAGTGAACTTCTAACCTGGTTTTAATATTCATAGCTGCTCCGAATATCCAGGAGCAGAACCTTTATGGAGGCTCCTCTTCCTTCCCTTGACAGGGAGGGTCAGTTATATAAGTAATGCAAACGTTATGATGTAAAGGAGCTCCTATCTTTTACTTTTACTGACGATACTATGTTATTCTACCAGGCCTGTACTCTCCTTCTCTCAACGGTTAAAGTCACATTAATAACATTTGAAACTAAACAACATTCGTATTGGAAATCATATAAAATATACAAATTCTGTGTCCCAGAAGAAGTGAATATTACATGATAAAGGATTTTACATCCCTGTCAAATCGTGGATTTCAACGTGTGTCTTAAGCAGAAATAACATTTGATTCAAGATTGAATGCCTTTATTTTTCAGATAGACATAGACATTCTGGATGTACAGTGTAATGAGAGTGGCAAAGCTAACAGTATTGCAGAAAAACATTATTTGCAAAAGAAAATATAACAATATTTACAGTAAAAAAAAAAGCATCAGGGGTATAGGCCTCAATATTAATAAGGGATCTGTAAAGAAACAATGAGAAAGATAAGAATTTATATTTTTGTGTGTGTCTGTATGAGTGTGTCTGTGTGTGCGTGTATATGCATGTGTGTGTGTGTGTGTGTGTGTGTGTGTGTGTGTGTGTGTGTGTGTGTGTGTGTGTGTGTGTGTGTGTTTGTATGCGTGTGTGTGTGTGTGTATTTGTGTGAGTGTGTTTGTGTGTGTATATGCACGTGTGTGCGTGTGTGTGTGTGTGTGTGTGTGTGTGTGTGTGTGTGTGTGTGTCAATGTGTGTGTGTGTGCTTGCACGCTCTTAAGAAGGGGGGCTGTGAGGAACTCGGTGGAGTCCCTGGTGCGATCAGTCCTTAAGGCCTGGGGGAAAGAAACCCAGTGTTTCTGTGGCTGCGGAGGTACCTGCCAGACCGCGGGTCACCACAGAGTTTGTTGGGGTGGTGGGCGTCCTTCGTGATCACACAGGCCCTGGTTATGCACCTCATGGTGTAAAGACCTCCAGGGAGGGGGGTGTGCGTAGTGTAGGGTCAATACTGCTTTCAGCCAGACGCACTCCCCTCTGCAGCGTCCCCCAGCCCCGCGCGGGGATGTTGCCACACAAGTAAGCGATGCCTCCCGGCACGATGGTCCCTGCATCTCCAGAGGAGAAGGACTGAAGGATCTTCAAGGGGGCAGCCTGGGGTGGTAAAGGCGCTGCCTAGCCCAAGTGTCTATGTGTGTTGACCGTGTCAGATCCTCTGTGATGTGGACTTCATGACAGTGCCTGTTAAGACACAGTGGCGTGTGTGTGCCCTTTGTGGTTGTGCTCTCCTCAAGTCCACGACCAGCTTCTTGGTTTGGGTGACGTTTATAAGAAGGCTGTTGTCTTGGCACCAGAGGAACAAGTCACCCCCTTCATCAAATTTGTTGGAGATGAGGCCTTATGCTTTGTTAACAAAGCATTGATGAGGATGATGATGATGATGATGATGATGTTGAAATTATTATGTTGGATAAATAATGGCCTAAACGTCGGTGCCAACACTGCCATCTGTCAATGCAGAAAAATGGGCAAGAAAATGATCTGCATAATTCATATCACAGGATATGGCGTATCATGGTGGCTGCTGAATTAAGAAGTATACGGTACCCGTTTTAAAATCAGGTCATCAATACAGAATACGTTTAAGAAAGAACAGCAACCTTAATTCAATTGCAAACACAGATGAACACAAAGCCTACAAGGCTACAGGTGCATGCTCTCAATAGTTATCCACTTTATTGGTTTAGCTTAAGTCAATCTTTGAAAATGAATCGAAACACATACCGTAGCCTACACACGGAAGCGGATTGTTGATCTGGTTGTTTGTCAGGGACTGTAACTAGTCCTGGAGAGCGCAGTGTTGATGTTCCTAATTTGGTCAACAGATGGTAGCAGACGGCTGGAGATAAACCAGGCCCGTGGCTCCCTACATACCCCTCTAATAACTGCCTACTTCTCTCGAAAATGAACGTTATCTGTTGGAATATTTGTTAATAAAGAAAAGATCGTTTGATCTTTATCTCTATCTATCTATCTATCTATCTGTCTATCTGTCTATCTATCTATCTATCTATCTATCTATCTATCTATCTATCTATCTATCTATCTATCTATCTATCTATCTATCTATCTATCTATCTATCTATCTATCTATCTATCTATCTATCTATCTATCTATCTATCTATCTATCTATCTATCTATCTATCTATCTACCATCTGTCTATCTGTCTATCTATCTATCTATCTATCTATCTATCTATCTATCTATCTATCTATCTATCTATCTATCTATCTATCTATCTATCTATCTATCTATCTATCTATCTATCTATCTATCTATCTATCTATCTATCTATCTATCTATCTATCTATCTATCTATCTTTATATCGGATATTTACAGGCTATAGGATTTATATTATAAATAATATAATAATAATAATAATAATAATTATTATTATTATATATATATTCATAATAGCCTACCTGTTGTTTATGTAACACGCATAGACTGCAGTCAATCGAAGCAATGGGTGCAAACACACACGTGAAAGAAAAATATGTATTATTTATTTCCCTCTGTGTGTCAGTCATTCATTCGTCTTATGCAAGCACCACGTTCCCCCAAATCACTCTGCGTTTGTTTGTGTCCACAGCCTTGAAGTGCCAGACAAGGCGTTTGTAAAATAACGCATCATGATTGACACATAGCCCAGCACAGCAGACAAAGACACACATGCGCACCACGGAGGCTGCTATTTACATGCAGCCCAGCATATCATTATCTTTATAATTATTTTCATGTCATATCCATGTTTTTGGGGTTGTTTGGCTTACATAATCGCCAGTTAAGGTTATTATGATTGTGTGCACGTTGTGTTATCCACTTCCCTCGCCCAATCGAATTACGCCCTCCCCCCTTCAGAAGGACAATTACGCGCTCGGTGACGTTTCACCATGCGGAGGAGGAGGAGGAGGAGGAGGAGGAGGGCGCTGGGCAGGGACCACTTGGACCAACGAGGGCTGACTGCTGTTTCGTTTCAGTGCAGAAAGAAGGCTAGCAAGGCACTGGAGCAGGGCGCCGTTGCGTTGAATCCCAGTATCCCCATTGTCTTCTTCTCCACTGAGCTGCTCGGGTAAAACGGCGTGATCCTAAAGAGGAGTGTCTAGTGTCTAGCGGTATAGGCATTGCGGTTTTTCCTAAGCCACAGAAAGAAGGGGCCCTGAACAGGTCTAGCCAATAACGGAAAATGATCCAAAGTCAAGTTTTGATAATATGAACCAGAGCCGCGTTTTGTTGCAACTGGCGACCGAGTATTGACGCCTCTGAGCCGATCGCTCCTCAGAACCAGACTCGTTTTACGCGCACTTTCGTTCGGATCGCTGGGATTCCACAGTCCCGCACTGTGTTTGAAAAGAGCGTTTTAGGCGTTGTGAAAACAATGAATTTCCAGTCGGGCGTCCCAGTGTCCGTGTCCGGACTCTCGCAGCAGTCCCAGCCGGCCATGCCCACTCCGGGCACCGTACCATCGCCAGTCCCGGTCCAGGTACCCCAGTCCATTCCTTCCCAGTTCGGATCTGGATCCTCCGCCAGCTCCGGGGCTGGTCAGTTCGGTTCAGGAGGGACAGTATCCGGCCAGACTTCCCAGCCCGGCCAGGGTGGCTCTCAGTTTGTTTTGTCCAACTCGGCGGCCATCAGAGCAGAGATCCATCGATTTGAATCCGTGCACCCGAACATTTATGCGATCTACGACCTGATCGAACGAATCGATGACCTAGCCCTCCAGAACCAGATCCGGGAACACGTCATCTCCATTGAAGGTGAGTAGGAACACAACATTGGTGTAACAATAGTGCTTGTCTTTCATTCATTGCAGCTTGTAGTGGTGTGTTTGGGGTGTGTGTGTGTGTGTGTGTGTGTGTGTGTGTGTGTGTGTGTGTGTGTGTGTGTGTGTGTGTGTGTGTGTGTGTGTGTGTGTGTGTGTGTGTGTGTGTGTGTGAGAGGGGGGGGGGGGGGGTCTTAGCCGTCAGGGGGGCACAAGAGTGTCAACAATCACACTTTAGTGGGATGTTCACGGGGGGATTACCCTCTTACAATGCAGTGTTACTCATTATTGCACTCACTTGTGAGACGTTGTCTCGGTATACGCTTATTAGCTTCTCCATTGTTCTGTGGCTTAGTGAGCATCTGCCCAACTATAATACTTCCTGTTGACATCCCCAGAACCGCCAGTTGACTACAAAAGCATCCAAATGAGACACAGGCCTGCCCACCAAAATACCCAATGATAAATCAATCGGCAGGGAATTGAATGCGAGATTATATAATACCTCCATGTCCACCACCAACACCAATGTGATCCTATACGTGTGCAGGGCTATACGTTGAACCTGGGAGTGTTTGAGCACCACTTGTCTATACAAGCAAATGTTTATACAAATGTTTGCTTCAACAATGGCATGCAACACCTCCCCCTTGCAGCAGACTGCAGCTCAGAGGTCCATGGGAGGATGCCCTTCTATGCCTATAAGATAGTGACTCACATGCAGTCATCCTGTGCTAATTATCCATTTGTTCTATAATCAGAACACCACTTTGGATAGATACTCTCGAAAGCACACCTGTAGGGACTCGGAGGTAAGTACGACACCTCTCCAAATCCCGCAACCAGTTGTTCTGCTTTGAAATTGAGTTCAAGAGCCAGTTGTGTACGCATGCACGCCTGGTCTTGACTGTAGGGCCTGGTGGCAAATAAATAGATTAAATATGTTGGTCACAGCCTCCACATGAGAAAGAGGAATGAATCATAATCAACATTTCAGACATTAGGCCACGTTTGCTTTTGGAGCTCAACCCGGTGGAAGCCATGCATGATGGAAAGAGTATCTCTGTGTTGCATGGATCTTCATTTCTTAGACACGTGTCATCATGTTGTTTATAAACCTTATCGTTTCTGTGATAGTTTATTATGGATAACGTGATGTGGGATTTGGTTACCGGTCCAGTCGAATTGATTTGTGTCCTTACTGTGAAAACATTCATAAAATGTAAAACCAAGGGATTTACATATTCTGCTGTAGCCTACAATTAACCACCATGGCATGCATGCACACAAGCCACAGTGTGTTATGAGGTCTGACCCAAACTGCTCCTCGGTCAGAAACAACAGTGGAGTAAAGTCCGGCTACAACCCTGTGATCCTGTGAGAAAAAGAACCAATTTGTTTGGGATTCCCTGTTTTGTTTTTTGGAAGGAATGTAGATCATTCAGAGAGTAGTTTTTAGTCCACGCAGGCCTCTCTTCCTGCGACGCTTTTGATGACGTTAATGCTCTCTTCTGTTTAAGTGGCTTTCATATAGTGCGATGGTCTCTATATAAGTCTCTCTTCTGCAAGTCTTTCACACGCGTGTCTATTTTGAAATAGGGTAGCGACTATACGCATTGAAAAAAGTTCTGGAGTTATTTTAAATAGCTTATAAAGTAAGAACAAGAGCTCTGTCTAAACGGGTCAGCAGCTCTGTGTGTGTGTGTGTGTGTGTGTGTGTGTGTGTGTGTGTGTGTGTGTGTGTGTGTGTGTGTGTGTGTGTGTGTGTGTGTGTGTGCCCGCAATCATTCTGAGCCATCCTCTGTTTGAATGCTAAGCTAATTTAGTCTATATCTCTGCGATGAGCAACCATTGGTTGGAAGGTAAAGGGAATTTCCTACTTCCAAATAGGAAGGAATGTGTGCGGTGTGCTTAAAATCTGTGTCCCGCTTTTGGAGCAAAGAGATATTTCCATAATTCTATGATGAAGACTGCTGACAAGTAATAGATACGCAGGACAGATAACCACCCCTATTCTCACAACCCTTTTCTGTTTAAACATCTAGCTTCATTTGGTGGTCAAAGTGTCCGCTAAATCCACATCCCGGGCCAGCACAGGAAGCCTGGTGTGGCATACTCCATCGCAGCTTACTGAATATAAACACATTGGGTCTCGTGGTACATTCATTATATTGATATCATGGCCAGATACAACGTACAGTATGTTCTTGTCAGAGGGATGACACCTTGACCTGAGGGCAGTGTGTTATTTCCTTATTAAAGGAGACGTGTTCCACACATTCCCTTCAACCGACTCGTTCACATTTCCATCCGACCAGTGTGGGGAAAAGCTGTGAAAAAGTTGGTTGACTTGTATTCACTGAACTAAGCTGCAGGGCTGCAAATCTCTGCCTCTTCAGTCTTGAATCAGTGCTGATTCTGTTGCTACGGAAACCACAGGGTTAGCCGAGAATGCGGGAGAATAACATGGACAGAAATGTTAGCACTTAGTAAACGTAGCGCCCATCACCACCAAGATATATATCTCTTGTCGGCTGCTAGATTAATATGACCTTTTATACGATGTAAGGCTATTTTGCAAGATAATTTGTCCATATGAAACACCATAAGGGAAAGATTTAGCTGTGAGGATATTGTTTTGTTCGCAGTACTCCCTAAACACTCCTTGGCATTCAGGCTAGCACCCATTGGTTTCAGCAAACCGGTTAATATGCCATCATAAATAATAAACACAGTAAAAGAGGTTCTTGCCCTGCCGTTTCTTGGTTATTATCCGACAAGTTATCACAGTGCTACAAAGGTTGACAAATCCTTCTGTCAGGAGGCGGGAGTCAATGTGGAGATCGCTCAGGTTGGCTTCAAGTGAGTTTGCGTTTCATTTGTCCCTCGGCGTAAAGTCTATTAACAGACTATAACTAAGTCGTGGCCCTGTGGGATACTTTCTATTGGGTGCCCAAGTTCTCTCAGATTGGAGAGTCCTGAATGATCTTACCCTAATTTGCACTAATTATTAGAGTGATGGCGATAAAGCTGAGGATGATGAAGATGATGAAGAGGATGATGATAAAGATGAGGATGATGAGGATGATGCAGAGGATGATGATGATGATGATGATGATAAAGATGAGGATGATGAGGATGATGAAGAGGATGATGAGGATGATGATGATGATGATGATGATGGGGAAGGTGATTGTGAATGTTTATGGAATTAAGAAGTGATCTCGAAGATTTTCATTGAAATAAATATTTGCTAAATCTATCCTTTGCCTAATGAGTTAACTCAATGGTGTTTGAGTCCCACTGATGAAACACCATGCATCTGCAGTATAATTAACGTTACAAAAATGGGCTCGGCAAAAATAACGAAAAGGAGATCTTCGAAGTTTCCACTTTAACTACAATGTTTCCACTGAATTGGCTCCAATAAACGCATAATCCCAAATACATATTCCCTCGATCCATCCATCATGTTAGCGTGTCTTTTGATGATTATACAACATAAACCTCTTTTTAGACAACGCACATTTGAAATGCTGATTCCTGTTTTGTGTGTCGCATGGCCCTCCCAAAGCACTAGCGCACACGCACACGCACACGCACACACGCGCACGTATCAGCGGACCAATGTCACAGCGAGGGCAGTGGTCGGAGCACCTAAACCAACAGCTTTTTCCCAGGCGCGGCTTAGGGATCCCAAGCTAGCACTCTGTCTGCACACAAAGAACATTGTGTACAGAAATGCCAATATCAGCGACAGACAGATACACAATGCACACAGGCGAAGGCCTCTGCTCTTTCCCCTGCCATAGTGGTACCTAAGCAATTTCCTGCTACCGGGAATTGCGCCTTCCCTCCGGTCAATAACCAACAGAAGTGTACGACCTCTCAGCAGGATGAATGATGAGGCTTTCTTGCATTCAGCTATGAATGGATTTTTGTAATTATGGGAATACATTACACAGAGACATGATAGTAATAGTGATGGTAATAGTTGCTATGTTTTGATGGACGTGTGTTACATGTTAAATGGAGTGCGTTTATAGAGCGCTTTTCTAACCAGTGGGCACTCAAAGTGCTTTACAATATTGCCCAACATTCACCCATTCATGCACACATTCACACAATTAAACACTGACTGCGGTGGAAAAACACGCAAGGCGACGGCTAGCTAATTTGGAGCAGCTAGTCTGAGGCGTCTGGCTCGGGGAGAGAACTAGCAAAAATGAAGCAGGAAAAAGCAGAAGAAACAAAGGAAACTTGCCACCCGTCTGCGTTGTGTTGCGCTGCAAGTCGCCTCGTGGATCCCTTTGTAAACAAAGTTTGATCATAATAAAGGATGATTGCCAACGCAGGCTGGGATTACTTTGTTTGGGGTTCCGATCATCGAGCCATATCAACGCTATTGATGCCAAGGTGCGTGTTTGTGTGTGTTGCTGAGATTAGATTTGTCAGGGCATTAGAGTGTGATTAAGATGGTGAATGCTGTGAGCCATCTGTAACCATACACTTTGCTGTGGTTACTGCTGGATTTAATTGCAGAAATTTAATCGTAAATATGAAATGAAAGTATTGGACAAGTCATTTACTGCCACAGCGGGCCTGTGTCCCGGTGTGTCTGATGTCAGACTTTATTATGGTATGTTAGTGTTTATAGAGCAGCCCAGCTAGTATTTACTGGCCGCAGTGTAACAGTGGATAACGTAGACTCTGCATAAACACATCTGTGAAGGCTGGGATATACACGACTCTGCTTGCGTTTCTTATGTTTCACTTAAGACAGCTTTTTAAGTGTGTGAAATGTTAATATCTTTGAGCTATAGATTATCTCGCATATCTCGTTGGCACGGCAAATACACACAACTTTTTTCGGCCAACCGATCATTTTATAATTTCTTTCTCAGTGGCTTCAGATTATTGGGTACTGTGCAGTTTTATGACTGCTACAACAAGCATGACACGCAGCACACATTTCAGGCACCAAAGGCTTGTTGCATCGGCCCTCTATCTAGATTTTATTTAAATCCCGACAAGAAAACCGAGCGCTTTCTGTTTGGAGTTGCATGCAAATGCTCTGTTGATTTTGCATCTGTGTCCTCTCTCTGCCACAATCCACTTTCATACTCTAATCTCTATCGTCTGAGCGCGGCTCCCTAAGAGAAACTGCAAACATTTCACAGCCAGTTCACACCAAACAACAGGTTCATCCTCAGGGGGGGCAATCGAAGAACGTGGTGGGTGGGTGGGGTTGGGGGGGGGGGGGGGGGGGGGGGCTTCCCCTGGCAGATACGGGGCAGATACCAGCGCCTCTGCCCGCGACCCACCCTCCCTCAAAGAGCTTCTTGTTGTGTCATGAGGCACGCAGAGCTCCTCTGATCCATCTTTCTCTGTCCTTTGCACAAATCGCCGTTCAAAATGCGCGCTCATACGTGCGGGGTCGTGCGTGTCTGACCCCCCGACGGCCGGGATGAGCCGAGACAGCCATCCCTGACACAGAGCACGGGTCTGTGGGGCGTGTGGCCATCCCTGGGGGGGTGGTGGTGCTGGTGGTGGGGCTCAGATAGTGGACCCCTGCGCCACCCCTGCTCCCGAAGCGCCTGCCTCCACTCCGCAGTGGTGCAAAGGGCGCGGGGAACGTGACGCGATCCCCGCCGCAGCAGAATGCGCTCCATTGTCCCGGTGAAACAAAGGCGCTCTCTACCATTGATAGGCTGCAAAACAGAAATCTGGCGTTGCCTCCGAGAAGCAGCAGGGGTGTCATGGTGGCTTGGTTTTTTTTAATGTGCAGAGGGGTGCGTGCAGTTAACTCAATCCTCGTCGTTCGGAACTACAGGCAGATATCAATGTTCTGATGTAAAATAGTCGCGACTGAATTTACTGGTTCTTTCCTGAAGGCTGTTTTTTTTTTTTTATGTTCTTACTGAGCACTTACTGTGTTTTGCAGTAAGGCATTACCCTAATCAGTGTTTCTCACACGTTGCCGAGCCAAAACAATAAACCGCACTTCAAAAATATAGGAACAGGGTAGTGGAATTGCTTCCTACTTTTAGAAGATGTGATACCACAAGATGATTTATGTGAAGTGTGCATGTGGGGCGAAAGAGATTATTTTGCTGGCTTTAGTTCGATGGCAGCTTCATTTGTCTTTGATTATTGTTTTTGTAATAACAAAAATAACTTCTCCTACACTCTACTATTTTGAATGCATAAACACGGTTGTATGAAGAAGATGGATAGCAGAGGCAGAGGTAGTGTGCAACTCTTTTAGAGCAGAGAGCAAGATGGATAGTCAGCACAAGAGTCATAATTCACGTTTTGGTGAATATTTCCAATTTCTCGTTCCTAATTCACGTTCGGGGGCGGTGGCGAGTTCCATTCGTCCTTGTTTGTCTTTTATTCTCTCTCTCTCTCTCTCTCTCTCTCTCTCTCTCTCTCTCTCTCTCTCTCTCTCTCTCTCTCTCTCTCTCTCTCTCTCTCTCTCTCTCTCTCTCTCTCTCTCTCTCTCTCTCTCTCTCTCTCTCTCTCTCTCCATATCCCATCATGGAAGTAGTGCTCCTATTTCCTGCCAGTGGGGCAGGGCTTGGAGCAGATGGCTTCTGACGAAAGGGAAGGGCTTTGGAAGGCAGAGAGTGAGCAACAGATGGAAAGGCACATATGCCTCCCAGCGCCTGCAGCTTGCCAGCAGTCCCGTGACTAACTGTGGGAAGATTGGGGCACCATCCCGGCTTTGGGAGGAAGGTAGTAGCGGTTCATCCGCGGTTGAAAAATAAAAAAATACCCCCCCGAAACCCACCTGAAATCAGACCATCTGAACATGTTGTGTATTTGAAACAGAGCAGGGTACAAATGAAGCATTATTTGGATTTAGTGTGCTTATGCCCATGTGACTCTGAGCGGGCGTGCTGAATCAATACCGCACTCATTACTCTTTCTAGAAGCCAGAGAAACGGGAGGCTGGGGGAATGTGTGGCAGTCTATTACCTGAAAACCGGAGATATCCCCCTTCAACCTCTTTCTCGGGGGACCAGTGACAAGGAGAGGACAAACGGTACGACTGAGGCGGCAGGGAGGCCATAAAGTTGTCAAGTATTACAACGTATGCGTACACGCTGGCCCTGCTTTTGGAGGCAGGGCTCCACGACGAGAACTAATTGAGAACACGCACGTCTATTTAAAGGTTTCCACAGCTGCGGAAATTAAAATTGAAACTTCTCTAATAGCTCGGGGGCTCATGCCACAGTTCTTTTACACCATCATTCCCACCCCAAAGGACGTACCTTCCTTCGGCTCGCTGGAACCCGGGTCAGAAAACGAGACTGAGGGAGACCTGGTTTAATCGTGTGAGACACAAATATGTGTATAGCCGTGTGTGTGTGTTTTCTGCGATGACGGTATTACTACCATATGGTGTGTCAGAAATCGTATCAACCCCCACAAAACCAAAAGAAGATATGTTCACTCGGCGACATGTGTGCTCAGGAGGTAGAACGGGTTGGCTGGTAACCGGAAGTTGCTAGTTTGATCCCCGATCGAACTAGAAAGGAGCAAGGACCGCTGAGGTCTCCCTGAGCAAGAAACCTCACCCCAACTGCTCCTGATGAGCTGGCTGTCGCCTTGCTGGGTTGACTACACCGTTGAGGTGTGAATGTGGTCATGAATGGGTGAATGTTAGGCAATATTGTAAAGCGCTTCTGTTTAGAAAAAGCATGGTATAAATGCAGTCCATTTACCATTTTTCTTCATATTTGTTGTGTTTTTTTAAATGTTCCCTGTCAAAAAATGCCTTGATGCATGGCCATTTACGTCAGCACCATAGGTGTGCGTGGACGCGGTTCTATAACAAACGTCACCAGCCTTAACCGACACAGAGAGAGAGCGATGTCACGGTTTTGTCTCAAGCTAAACCTAAGGCGAGACGGGGTGAACACACGGTGTGTACAGCATTAGCGCCGCCGCGAGCCCGGGCGCACAAATGGTGTATTGTAGCTATATATACACCTCGGTTGATAACAACTACTCCTCGCTCTCTCCTTCTCTGGAGATAGATATAGATCTGGATGTGACAGTAATAGCCTGAACACACTTTGATGTTTACATGTGTTTTTCCTCCGGGGGGACGACAGGGAGAGTCGTGTCTGCGCGGCATGTCGAACATGTGTCTGTGAAGAATTATCACCCAGCTCCCACATTCCATGGGTGGATGTCACCCTCTTGGCCCTATGACAGCCTGTCCTCTGGCATTGTCTCCGCTACCTTCAAAGGACAAACTCAGGCACCACGCCAGCCTCTTGGATCCCAAGTTGAAGTTTTGTTCTGTGTGTGTGAACTGTGAAGGGTGTGTGTGTGTGTGTGTGTGTGTGTGTGTGTGTGTGTGTGTGTGTGTGTGTGACGTGTGTGTGAACTGTGAAGGGTGTGTTTGTGAAGTGTGTGTGTGTGTTGGAAGAAAGCCCATCAAAAGTATGGTATCGATCGAGAAACTGTGCTTTTCTGTACCGCATATGCCGCTTTCTGAGAGCAGATATAGAAGTGTGATTTATTTGTTTGTTTCCCCACGCCCCCCTCCCCTCTCTCTCGCTGCTGGTTCTTGACGTAATTCGGCGTCTCGTGGGTGGTGGATTCTCCGGTCCGTCGAGGACGGTTTAGTAACGACGCCATGCTTTTATTCTCAGGGAATCACGGCAGAGGAAGTGTAACGTGACCCCTATTAATGTTTATACCCCCGTTTCCTGCATTCCCTGACGGGAATAACCCAAAGTTGTCCCACTGCTGCGCCCCCCCCGCCCCCCCGCCCCCCGCCCTGACCCAAGACTCGCATCATCTGGTCATGAGTGTGTGAACCTGGTGCTCTACAGGCCTCTTTAGAGACACACACACACACACACACACACACACACACACACACACACACACACACACACACACACACACACACACACTCAAACACACGTATATACATGCACACATATACATACACATACACATACAAAGAGGCATACACATAAACATACACATACAAAAACACGTACGCACGCATACACATACATACACACATACACACACACACACACACACACACACACACACACACACACACACACACACACACACACACACACAGTCACATTCTGCTGGACTCTTATTTGAGGAGCGTGTCCTGGCAGGCCCTTTATCTGTTCGTAGAACCGGCCCACACGAGGCCCCAGATCCAAGCTCTCTCTCTCTCTCTCTCTCTGTCTCTCTCTCTCTCTCTCTCTCTCTCTCTCTCTCTCTCTCTCTCTCTCTGTCTCTCTCTGTCTCTGTCTCTGTCTCTGTCTCTGTCTCTGTCTCTGTCTCTGTCTCTGTCTCTGTCTCTGGCTCTGGCTCTGGCTCTGGCTCTGGCTCTGTCTCTCTGTCTCTCTGTCTCTCTCTCTGTCTCTCTGTCTCTCTGTCTCTCCCTCTATCACTCTCTCTCTCTCTGTCACTCTCCCTATCACACTCTCCCTCTCTCTGGCTCTCTCTCTGTCTCTCTCTCTCTCTCTCTCTGGGTCCATTTTGCTGATTCTATTGGTTCCTCACTTGGGCCCGACTTTCCTTTCCTCCCTCCCCTCTGACTTCAGCAGTTTGTTTGATCAACCGCGTCGTTATGTAGTAATACTCGCGGCCAAGTGCTTTGCGGTCCGTTATATGGGCCTGTATTGGTCAGCAAGAAGAAGGGGACAGAGGGTATCTGGCTAACTGTATGAACGCACTGCATTGCCAATAACGGTGCTTTACACAACACCCTTCTCATTCCGTACACAGATGCATTATAGAGGCAGGCTGTGTTATTTGATCATTTTTTTGCCAGTCGCATGGAGACGAGGAGCCCGCGGAGCACATTACCATAGTACATTAGGCATGAATACTATAAGCAAGGCCTCGGTTTATCATCTCCCTCTGAGCCTCCGAGAGAGAGAGGGAGGGAGGAAGAGAGAGAGAGAGAGAGAGAGGGAGGGAGAGTGAGAGATTGGGGGTAGATTGAGAGAGAGAATGTGGGGAGATTGAGAGAGAGTCTGAGAGAGAGAAAGAATGGGGGAGATTGAACGAGAGAGTGAGCGAAGGGAGAGAGAGAGGCTAATGACTGCAGTGCTGCAGCATTTTGTAGACAGGTACATGCATCACTGTAAAAAGAGGATTCAAATATATGCACTGCTTGCTTTCTTTGAAAGACATGAAGCATCTTAGCAACCAAACAAGGACAGCCAAAGGCTTAGTAAACGAAATGCGGCACAGGTGAATACGAATAATGGTTGTTTATCTTTTGGAGGCTATTTTCAAATGCATACTTCTAAATTAAAAGTCACCCGACGCAGGAAAGCACAGGCTGCTGTTCACCGCCATCCAATGGACTTTATGGCCCTTGGTATTAGAGCGACTGGAATGTGCCGCTGTGTACATTAGCAAACCCGGCGTTGATGACTTCCTCAAGGCAACGTCTCAATACATTCTCTGATACTTTTTTCTTTTTCTTATGCGATTTTCTTTTCGCCTGGCAGGGGAGAAATGTTTTGTTCGGAAGCCAAAGACTTGCTTCGGGTGGGTGAGCTGTCCTCGATTTATCATCTTCTTTTTCTGTTCTTGTTTTTTTCCATTGCAGGGAACTGCTGGTCTCAGATAAAATACTGTGGTACTGTTAAGTGAATGGGAGGATTAGGACACCTCCTATTGGCTGTCAGCTCATCTCAGGACTCTGCTATGCGTATAGAAAAGGGAAAAAAAAACACACTAGGGGGATAATCAGACCAACTGTTGTGTAGCCATGTTCCCAGTGGTTATGGAAAGACACGGGCACACTATTTATATCATCGTAAGATGCTTTTAGCTACTAATGAGCTGCTTGAACATCGTATAGCGAGAAATAACTTACATCATAGAGCTTGTGCAGAAAATGGAATCCAATATGTTTGAATGTTAAATAGTCTGCATTTATACAGCGCTTTTATCTCTAGCGCTTTACAATATTACCTGACATTCACCCATTCATGCACACATTCACACGCCGACGGCGGGGTCAACCGCGCAGGGCGACAGCCAGCACGTCGGATTTCCGAGTTCAACGACTGAAAGGCCCGTGTTCGATATCATGCAAACCTACGGCTCTTTTCACGGCCGTGAACTAACCCACGGAGGGGCGTGTTCTGTGCGTCTGTTTACCCAGGCACTCATGGAAAACCATCCGTTTTGATGCTGCGTGGACGCAGCAAGGCACTCCAGCTGGGGGCAGGATGAGACACTATGCCTCACACCTTACCTTCAAAAGACGAGAAAAAAAAAATACGAACACAACGGCAACAACAGTGGATGCTCTGAAAGCCTCAACTGAGGCCTCCACTGAGGCTTTCAGACGCAATCCCGCTGGTCGCTGGTCTGGAAGGACGGCCCGGGTCAGTGGAGCGAGGGAGCCCGGGCCGCGAGGCTGAGCCCGGCTGAGGGTGCCTGCCTGGCTGGTCTGTGGTACTGGTGCTGGTGGTTGTGGTGGTGCTGGTGGAGTTGGTTGAGGTGGTGGAGGTGGTGGTGGAGGTGGAGGTGGTACTGCTATTGCATCTGTATGGTGGTGGTTGCTGTTATTGGAGGTGGTACTGCTATTGCATCTCAATGGTGGCGGTGGTGGTGGTGGTTAGTTGTCGTTGTTAGTGGTGGTAGTATTTGTATTGCATCTCTATGGTGGAGGTGGTGGTGGTGGTGGTGGTGATGGTTGTAGTCGTTGTTAGTGGTGGTGGTATTTCTAATCCATCTCTATGGTGATGATGGTGGTGGTGGTGGTGGTGGTGGTGGTTAGTGGTGGTGGTATTTGTATTGCATCTCAATGGTGGAGGTGGTGGTGGTGGTGGTGATGGTGGTGGTGGTGATGGTTGTAGTCGTTGTTAGTGGTGGTGGTATTTCTATTCCATCTCTATGGTGATGATGGTGGTGGTGGTGGTGGTGGTGGTGTTGGTATTGCTATTGCATCTCTACCGGTGCAGCCAGCCCACTGGTTCCACCGGTAGGCGTAGCAACGAGTTACATAACCAGCGAGGAGGAGTTGGCGAGAGGAGTTGTCTGTGTGCGCGTGGGGTACTCCACACACAAGCGGGATTCTTATTCATTTCATTCTGGTTGTGCCCACCCCTCCTGTTGCGCGCGCACACACACACACACACACACACACACACACACACACACACACACACACACACACACAAAGACACACACACACACACACACACACACACACACACACACACACAAAGATACACACACACACAAAGACACACACACACACACACACAAAGACACACACAAAGACACACACAAACATACACACACACCCTTGTGTGGTTGGTTGGCTGTTGAGTGAAATGGCTTGAGGCGGGCAGTGTGTGTGTGTGTGTGTGTGTGTGTGTGTGTGTGTGTGTGTGTGTGTGTGTGTGTGTGTGTGTGTGTGTGTGTGTGTGTGTGTGTGTGTGTGTGTGTGTGTGTGTGTGTGTGTGTGTGTGGGGGGGGGTCGTGTTGGGAAAGCGTGGCTTCACTGGGAGCAGGCGGTGTGTGGAGGTGGTGGGACCGCGGAAGACAACGCCTCTCCACGGGGGTAGCACACGAAGGGTGACGCAATCCCGCGCGTTAACTCCCGCTCTCCTACTTGGCAGGGATCAACTGCTGCACTGTCGTTATTGCGTGCTTCGGCTGTGTGTTAGTGTGTGTGTTTGTGTGTGTGTGTTTGTGTGTGTGTTGGTGTGTGTGCGGCTGTGCGCTTGGGATGAGTCAATGTTTTTTTTGTGTGTTGATGGCGGCGAGATGAGATTGGTTGAGATGCCTGCCGAGATGGGTCAGTGTGGCCCCGGTGACTGCGTCGTTCGGGGTTATCTGGTCCTGAGCGATGACTAACCCGACCGACGCAGTGTGGATGAATGGATGTATTGATGGGAATAGGGCACCCTGTCAAATGTAAGCCTGCGGCCCCTGTTCCTCACCGGGGGGTCGGTATTTCTTTGGAGTGGCCCTTTTATATGTGATGCTCATTTTCTTCTTAAAAGGGTAGACTGTCCACCGTTTGAGCAAACCCTGCCTTCTCTTTAATCGATAACGGTGTGAGGGGAGGGAGTATCTCCTATGGCTGCGTTTGACCTTTTCCCACTAATGCAGCGCCTCCGTCTGACCTTCTTCAAGGGCCAGGCCGGCTATTGTCGGGCGAAGCCAAACATGAAGCCGTTCTGCGAGACTTGCGACCCAGGGCACTTTTGAACGGCCAAAGCACATAACTGATTTAAATTCGATTTAGTGTGTTTTGTTTGGTTACCATGGTGTCTCTTTTGGATGTCCTGCGTAGGTATTTTGGAATTCTTCCGAGCCAAGTTGAATAGGATTTGGACACGCGTATTCAGAAAGCATAGAAATTGATCTATAAAATCTATAAAGTCACTTGTGTTGTGGACGGAGAGCCTCTGATAAGCTAGGCAGCTGTTGTCGGGGAACTGTGCATTCTGCGTGGGACTTTAAGCAGTCGACCATTCTCAGAGTAATTAAGACACTTGTTTTCATCATGGATGGAATAACATTTTCTTTTTCACTGACTTTACTCCCAACAGCGATCTATTTGTAATTGAAAGAACCAAACTAATATCATAAGAAAAAAATATTGCTTATAGTTCAAAAGTTCAATAGTTCAACTATTTAAGTGTGTGTTTTGAGGAATAGTGAGTGAAAGTGATTTAGCTCGTTTTATAAGCACATGGATTTAGTTTGGATTGTCGGTTTTGGGAGGACTTCGAGTATTGGAATCCTAGCTGAACTTCTGTTCATGTCAGTCAAACTTTGGCACAGTGAAGCAGTCATGGTTTGATACCACAGCCTCATACCTTTTTGATACCATCTTCATTTCACAACAGCGCAATTACCATGTCGGTTCCAGACAAAGTGGGTGTATCTGAGTGTAGACGGAGAGATAAAGGAGCTAGCTAGACGGAGTGCTCCGTTCCAAACAGATCAAGGCTAACTATGGAAGAGTTTAACGTAGATCCGACAAACCAAGTCGATGGTTTCCATGTTAGGCCTGGACCGGGGACCATCGTTTGGTTCATAGTTTTGAGTGTGCATTTCCCCAATAGATTTGTTCAGAAAGAGAATCTGGAAAGTTAATTTTTTTCAATAATAATAAACTTACGACGAAAACGGAAACCGACAATAAAAGTAAAAAAACGAGTCAGACGGGAACCCCTCCCCCCACTCCTATTGCCTTGCGTCTTGGAGAAGTGTTAGCGATATCTGAAGTTTCCAGCACTGGGGGCTCATACAGGAAGAAACACACCCTGACAGCTCTGATTCCCTTTGTAATGACTTCATAAATTATTCATCTTTTATTCATTAGATCGTAAATGATTGAGAAGGCCTTATGAATTTGTGGTAAACCATAGGCATCATAATATGGGAATCAAAGTCAAGTATAAATAAATTAAGTTGACGTGTAACCAAAGCAGCGCCACCGGGGAGAATCTTAAAACAACAATAACTGCAGAGAAATGTGTTGGAAGTCGTTCATGCTTTCTGCGGTAAAGTCCATTGTGAAGTAGTTAAAGGAAAATTTATCTCATGTTCTCCATTCTATGGTTTTCCCTTTTTTAATTCGGTGGAAGTGATCCTAATGTTAAATTAACGGGCTGGGGCGGTGAATAGATTGAAGGTGGCGAATGCGATATGTCCTTGCTGTTCAGTTTTACATATCGCCTCGATTGTTGGATGTGCACCGAAAATCAATGAAGACAATATCGTGCAACAACCATTTAAAACTCTGTCCACCAAACTGCAATTCACTGTGACTTAAAAATGTGTCTTGTTTTTCTCTCTCTCTCTCTTCTCTCTCTGTTGTCCGCCCTCGTGTTGCCTCACCCAATCCCCCGTCTGGACGGATTCCCATCTCCCCATCCAATGTGCAGGTAAGCATATAAAACACACCACAGCAGAGCACACAACTGAACAGTCAGGGGCGGCACGGCGTGCAGTTCTTTCACCGCATCCGACAGCAACCGGGGCTGTTGACTCACCGGTGTGTGTGTGTGTGTGTGTGTGTGTGTGTGTGTGTGTGTGTGTGTTTTTTAAGATGGACGTGGATTTGCAAGCAACACATTTCATTTGCAGTAAGTGGGTTCTTCTCAGCAGCTAACCCAGCCCCATTAGCAGCAAGCGTTCTCCCGTCACATTAGCCTAACGCTGTTATGCTCTGACCTTAACTCCGAGCCACGGACACCTGAGAGCCGACGCCGCTACTTTCGCTGCTTCGGCTCCCCGGCTTGTTGTTGTTGTGCGACACGGACGGAGGTCCATGTATGTGTTTCGTCGTTGCTCGGAAATGGGGAGAGGGATTGGAGGCTGCGTTTGGAAAGAAGGACGGAAGGAAGGCCCGACATCACGGCCAATGCTGTACTCAAGCTCAACGATGTTGAGGGGATAAGGACATAATCCATATAAGCCATGCACTCTGTGATGAGTTGGGTGATTGGGTTGAGGGCAGAGGGTTTGGGAGATCTCTATACTCTGAGAGAGAGAGAGAGAGAGAGAGAGAGAGAGAGAGAGAGAGAGAGAGAGAGAGAGAGAGAGAGAGAGAGAGAGAGAGAGAGGAGAGAGAGAGAGAGAGAGAGAGAGAGAGAGAAACAGGAGATGGGGGTAGAGAGAGAGAGAGAGAGAGAGAGAGAGAGAGAGAGAGAGAGAGAGAGAGAGAGAGAGAGAGAGAGAGAGAGAGAGAGAGAGAGAGAGAAACAGGAGATGGGGGTAGGGAGAAAGAGAGAGAAAGATGGAGAGAGAAAGAGAGAAACAGGGAGAGGGTGAGAGTAGAGAACGAGAGAGAGAGAGAGAGAGGAACTTGGGGAATGTTCTGGATTACGGGCCTTCTTGCTCTCGTCAGCGGCCTCTAGGGGGGTTCCCAGATGTTTGTGCCATCCTCCTGACTCTGGCCTACTTCTGGGCCACTCCCAGAAGCATACCAAGTTGTCCAATTGGTACACACACACACATACACTTATTCAAACACACAAACCCCCCTTCACACTCTCAGCCACACGGGGAACATTACATTTTGGCCTGATTACAGATGCTTCGTAGACACTGCTCATCCACCGTCGTGTGTGAGCACCCGTCTCCAATATGAACACAACAATTACATGATGATGCATTTATTGCAATAACCTACGTGTTTGAAATTATTTTATTTTTTGTGATGTACCGGGAACGCGCCACAATGCATTACCCGGTAATTATCCCCCCTGTTAAATTACAGTAAAATCTGGCGTTGCATTGTCTGTAGCATGCCATGTGCCGCAGACCAATTCTCTAGGTATTATGGGCTGTTTTTGATTATAGCAGACAACAAAGACAGTTGCAACCCCAGAGACAGCACCACACCACTCTCTTATCTCCACTATTTATTTCCCTTTGTCCCGCTGTTATTGAGCTCCGAACGCTAATGCTAATCAGACAGGAACGCCGCTCAATCTAGACCGAGGCGGTGATAATAGCCTGATTGTGCGTAGACGAGTGGAAGCGCTTCGAATTTTCTGCCTTGCTCGCCTGTGCGTGAGGATTATGGAGGGAAAACTCGGCAAGTTGCAGTATGTTTTGCACTTCTTGGCGTGCGTGGGATTGTGTTATGACTTTATTACTAGTATGGCAATTTTCACAATTTTCCATGGTGTCTGATGGCGAAACAGGTAAACCGGTCGTCTGGTTTTAAATACCTCCAGGATGCGATGTTTCTCATCGTCTTGCTACGGTTGCTAGGTTCGTCAACGGCCATTTTGATTTGGTGAGAGACTGAACTAATCGATTCAATTGCTGTGAAATCAGAAAAAGACCCATCGAGAAATACTTATGAGGAAGACTGAATATTATTCTGTGCTTGTGTTACTTGTTTCGTACTCTTGCAGAGGTGCGACTGCACCAATCAAAACGGACGACCAGGACTGACTGAGAGAATTATAATTTGATTTAACAACGGAGTAATTGGGACCTGGGGGTAAAAACAGCATTAAGCTCTTCTAATCACCACCAATCATAGGCTGGCCAAATAGAATGATGTAGATTAACAAAGAGCACTTATAAAGGCGCCCTCATCAAAACAAGGCTAATATGATCATTAAAGCCTGTATTATATTTGTTATTAATCATCAAAAAACAAACTTGCATTCACCGGCTGAATTAGCCTTAGGTAGTGGCAGGGATTTGTTCGCTTGCTTCTTGTTCGAGGTGGATTGGATGCCTGAGCACTTAGCACTCTGTCAGATTTGTTCACAAATGCTAACTTGCCTTGATGAAAGACATTGATTTGTTCCAGTACTGTTCTTTCCCGTTGCTAACAGTCTCCACTGAAATGTCTCTAACAAAATGTGTTTTAAAAAACTGACCAGACTAGACGTTTTGTTTGGAAGTAAAAGAAAGCAAATTCAACGACTCCCTTTAAAAATCTGTCACTTGATAAAGTACAGTATGTGCTGTTTTTGCTTTCGGGAACCCAAAAGGCTCAATCCTATTGGACAGTGGATGGTCAGTCAGTGGATGCTTCAGTTGAGTGAAGTTATGTAAGGACTGCAGTATCACTCATAACCAGGACCCACACACGCACACGCACACGCACAAGCGCACGCACACACACACACACACACACATTCGTGCGCGCACACACACACACACACACACACACACACACACACACACACACACACACACACACACACACACACACACACACACACACACACACACACACACACACACACACACACACACACTGCGTGGTCCAGATCCTATATATATATTCTACATTCCCAGCCTCTATTTTTTTATAGGAATGGCAAAAAAAAGTAATAAATATATATAATAATTTAACCTGGGCTCATTATTATGACTGACACGTCGTGTAACACTCACGCAGACCCTCTCCTGCGAGGAGGCTGAGCCGACTCTCAGTGAGACAGATCACCTATTTCAATAACACACCCATTCCCTGTGTGTGTGTGTGAGCGCGGCTCGGGGTAGGCAGAGTTTTAATGAGGACCTCTCCTGAGTCCTGCGTCTCCCTCCTGTATCCTCCGTTGACTCCTATGTGGGCTACGCAGTGGGCTGTTCAGGCCCCGTTTGTGGTCTTTAATATTTTGCAAGGGCAGCCGCATTCTCATGTCTCTCTTCTACTTTTCCCCCCACAGAAGTGTGTGTGTGTGTGTGTGTGTGTGTGTGTGTGTGTGTGTGTGTGTGTGTGTGTGTGTGTGTGTGTGTGTGTGTGGGGGGGGGGGGGCTTTTGTTTCCTACCATTTTTTTTAGCATTTCTCCCGCCACCGCAGAGCAGATTATTGGCGGGAACATCCCCTTGATAGTGGTCCAGGGGGGAGGGGGAGGGAGGGAGGGGGGAACGCAAGTCTTTCCACACCAGTTAAGTTTGGCATTTGTGGCAGGTTTTTGCCAGGCTGCTGAGTGAGAAATGCACCGTGGCGTATGCTCTTTCTCTCTCTCTCTTTCTCTTTCTCTCTGTCTCTCTGTCTGTCTCTCTCTCTCTCTCTCTCTCTCTCTCTCTCTCGCTCTCTCTCTCTCTCGCTCTCTCTCTCTCTCTCTCTCTCGCTCTCTCTTGCT
Organism: Gadus chalcogrammus; assembly: GCF_026213295.1. Taxonomy (NCBI): domain Eukaryota; kingdom Metazoa; phylum Chordata; class Actinopteri; order Gadiformes; family Gadidae; genus Gadus; species Gadus chalcogrammus. Next base: position 4,644,249 of record NC_079419.1, read on the forward strand.
CTCTCTCTGTGTTTATCACTCTATCTTTCGTGCCATTTCTGCCCTTTTCTGTGTATTCCTATTCGCTCATTTTTCTTCCCTCACTTCTCGCTCATCGACCGCTCAGCCTCTTGATAGATTGAAAGGCCCCGAGAATATTTTTTGGTGGAAAGGCGAGGACTGTAGACACACCATGGTAAATAAATCAGTACTTCATGTTCCAAACAAATAATTTAATTTAAGAAAACAAAACGCAAAACCTGAACCCTATTAACTTAGATCAATTGCCTTATTTCTGGCGGTGATCGTATCATTTGTTTCTCGCTAAAGCTGTTTCGCTACAGTCTGTGTTTGTTGCATTCGCACACGTCCCGAAACTGGAGGATTATGGGGAACAGAAAAAAAACCAAAACAGCAGACGTGACGAGCTGCACTCTGCCGGTCGTCCCTCACGGCTGTGTTACCCGTGCTCTCCTTGTGGCGGGGGTTCTCTCCTCCTGTCGGGGAGGGGGAGGGGGAGGGGGGGGGGCACGGACAGCGCTGTGCTGGTGTTACATCACCGTGACTAATGAGCCGCTCACACACCTCGCCAGTGTCCGGCTCCTCTTATGTGTTCTCGCTTGCCATCCAGTTCAAACGACGAGGAGGAAGAGGAGGAGGAGGAGGAGGAGGAGGAGCAGGTGGAGGAGGAGGTGGTGGGGGAGGAGGAGGAGGAGGAGGAGGAGGATGATAAAGGGCAGCCAACGTCCAGCTGGTGTTATTGTAGTGGTTGTCGTTGTCATAGTGATGATAGTTGCAATAGTAAAAGGAAACTGCAGTCAACGCGTCCTCTTCCTGTACTTCCTCTTGGCTCCGTGTCTGCCGACCGCCAACTGTTGAGAGGCGGGGGGGGGGGGGGGGGGGGGTTTCGGTCGCTCTGTGGTCGCATTTACTCTCAGATATAGTGTGTGGAGGGGGGAAGCTGTATAGTTGGGGGGGGGAAAAGGAGCATTTTGCGTTTCCGATTCGCGTGTCTCCTAGCCCCGGTGTCGGCCTTTCACATCTCCCTGGATGCTGCTGCTGTCAACCTCTCCGGACTCACGACAACAAGGGTTTATTTCGAAGGGGATGAAGAAGTGGAGGAGGAGGAGGAGGAGGAGGGAGGGCGAGGAGGGTGGGTCACCCTCTCGCAACAAGGGTTCGACACGGGGTCGGCCTCGGAACATCCAAAATAGAAACCGTGTAGATTGCTGCAAAATCCCCCCCGGAGTCGTGTCGGCTTAGGACCGCCTGAGCCGAGATGGTGTCCTGCCAGGACGCATCACGTGGCTCCAGTGGCCGGCCCGTGTTGTCCGGGCAGCGAATCGCCACGCTGGGCAGAGCAACGACCTCGTCGGGTGTGTTATCGCTCAAAGAGATCCCCCCAGCCCTCCCGGGGGGATGGGAGCTGTGTAGGGACACGCACACGCGCGCGCACACACACACACACACACACACACACACACACACACACACACACACACACACACACACACACACACACACACACACACACACACACACACACACACACACACACACACACACCTTCCTCCTCCTGCTGTGAACGGTTCGTTCGAAGCATCCAGGGTCAGGTTTAAAATGGAGGGGAGCTTGTGCGTGTTTCCGGGCACGTCGCTCCCTGGAGCTCCCCGGACAGCGAGGTTTTTGGTGTTTAATTAAGACATGGGATGAACCCGCAGACTGCCAATGCAACCAGCCTTAAGACACACGCTCAATACTAGTGAGTGTGTATGTGAGTGAGTGTGCGCGTGTGTTTCGTCATGTTCCGTCTCCGCTGGACATGTATTTCATCACTTCCTGAAATAAAACCAGTCCCTCTGTCTTAGGGCGAGGGCAGCTGGTGCTCACAGCCCTGAATTGCAAATTGACTGCATTTATAGAGCACATTTCCAACCAGCGGCCATTCAAAGCGCTTTTACAATATTGCCTCACATCCTCCCATTCATTCACAAATTCACACACCGACGGCAGTGTCGACCATGCAATGCGACAGCCAGCTCGTCGGGAGCAGTCAGGGTGAGGCGTCTTGCTCAGGGTCACCTCGACACTCAGCTAGGAGGAGCCGGGGATCGAACTAGCGACCTTCCGGTTACCAGCCAACCCGCTCTAACTCCTAAAACACATGCCGCCCTCGCCCTGTGTGCTCTGCCTTGGCTCCGGGCTGAAGGAGCAGCAGGGTGGGGTGAGAAAACACATAACCATCTTCCATACCCTGTGTTCAACTGGATCTGTTTGTACGCAGCAAGCCCCCCCCCCCCCCCCCCCTAAAGAAAACACTCCAACACTTGGGAGGGGGGGGGGTAATGAAGCCAGGTGAAGCCCAAGCGGTAGGTAGGTATGGAAAAAATGATATTAGTCTCGCCGACCCCAAACACAAACCTATCTACGCACACACAACATGGCTCCCTGAAATAATAAAGAAACACACCGTTGTGATTGGAGCCAGGCGATGCTGTATCGGTCTCCACAGAAAGCAGCAGATCTCTGACCACTGCGGTCGTAGGTCAGTGATCAGGAGGGACCAGCAGACAAGGACAGGAAGTGGTGGTGCTCCAGCCGGTTTGAAGGGGGGGCCTGGTTACTGGTCTCAAGCCAGTTTAAGACCACTAACTTGTTGTGAGGTGGGGTGTTGGCGGTGGGAGGCGATCTTCCTCTGTTTGTTTGTCTTCACACGTGACTGGCCTTGAATGGGAGCCAGGAGGGTCCTGATTCCCCCCCCCCCCCCCCGAGGGACGAGATGATCTCCAGCGATGATCTGCCCTCTGATGGAGCTGTGATGGCGCTGTACTCTCACCCCCTCCCCCTTCCCTCACCCCCTCCCCCGCCGCCCCCGCGTGTTGTAAGCGGTGGGCTCGTGTCATGGGGACAAACCGTGGCGATGGAATCAGAGATTCCCTGGCGGGTTAAACGTTTA
>NC_079419.1:4652183-4696154 GCF_026213295.1 Gadus chalcogrammus
CCCCAGGCCTGGATAATTAGCAGCAGACTTCCTCTCACCTAGCTCCGGTTATTTTCGGAAGGGGCCAGGTGAGGTCCATGAAAACACAGTGAGGGCTGTTCTCTACGTCCCACACACTGGCAAAGGTGAAGTTGGCCTGTTAGTAGGGGATCCATCATCACTGTCTAACCCTATCTGAGGTTGCCACCCTAGTATACTTTGTCGGGAACACCATTCTTGTGTTGTAGACTTTGACTCAGAGAAACGTGGTTCTCCATGAAATCCTTTTTAAGGAACCTACATTTAAATTTACATTTAGCGCTTTTATCCAAAGCGACTTATTTAAGTACATATGTCAGAAGAAAGAGAAGCAACCATATATCGCTGTTGGTACAGTAAGCATGTTCATAGTTACCAGTGCTAAGCACCAACAATTGTTAGGTTAACCCATTCCCTGTATACAACAAAGATAGCTAGAATAAGATGCTACACAAGGTTGAGTACTTAGCATTGTGTACGTATGTTAGCGACCTACATCGACAACCGCACTGAACTGTGTATCATTTCCCCTTAATCACGTTCCATTGTCACGATCTAAGGAACTTGATGACTGGCGTCACATGAAATCACCTGAGAGGCAGCACGTGATACCTTTATGTCATCAATCACGCCGCGGTGCAATCTAACCATCGCACCCCAGATTTTCTATTTGCTCCCTGCTATATATTTATCATTAGCATAAAAGAGGAGCCATTGATATTCCAATTTGAGCCAAAAGACGTTTCCCAGATTCTCCGTTCTGGATATCATCCACTATTATCTCGATGATGACAATGGCATCAAAGAACACCATTTTCGAGAGGTGGAGGAGGAGGAGAGGAGGAGAGAGAAGAGGAGGTGGAGGAGGAGAGAAGAGGAGGAGAGGAGGAGAGAGAAGAGGAGGAGGAGGAGGAGGAGAGAACAGGAGGAGGAGGAGGAGCAGATGGAGGAGCGGAAGAGGAGGAGAGGTGCACAAGGTGATGCATTTGTGCACCACTTCCATGAGCGTGAAATGGGAATCAGAGGTCGGTGAATAACAGTCCACAGCGCCGCGACGTCGGAGTGTCTCTTGTAGCTGAGGATTTTTCGAAGATATTCTTTTCTTTTGATTAAAGTCTTCTTTGCAGTGGATCAGGCCTTGGGATAAGTGGTCCTCATCAGCTCTGTGGCGCCGCTGAGCCCGCTCTGTTTGGCTGACACTCGTTCCCAATCGGCGCCCTGATCCCTCTGAGCTCTGGCTGCTCGCTGTCAAACGCCCAGACGCCGGCTGTAAAGGCTCAGCCATGGTTGGTTGGACGTCGCCGCAACGCAATGACGCCTCGACGCAGTCAGGAACCTGTTTTGGTTCTGCGTCCGGTTTTAGTGAGCCGACCGCTCTTCAGCCCTTGCTGCTGCGTCGCCTCGACGCAAGGTTAACATTTTTGGGAGGCGCACGTCAGGCGCTTGCCGTGGATGCAAGGAGGGTCCAATGAGAATATTGGTAATAAAATACCTCTTTCATGTCTCCCATTATTCCAAGTAATTTATTGATGTGGTGGTTGTGTGTACACACGCTTCTCTATGCTAAGGGTATAGCACAGGAAACCAAATTGATTGATTGTTGAAGTATGAATACTGTTAATATTAAAAATATTATTTAAACAAACCACATTCGTAACCTTGCTAGCCAATCAAATCTCTCTATACAATCCATGCCTCACATGCTGCACTCGCTCACACATCAACATAGTGGTGTCAAGGTCACATGGAAACAGCCGGCCAATCAGGAGCATCTATGTTGAGGTGTCTGATCACACCTTGATACATGGTCACATGGTCACAGTCAGCCAATCCGGAGCCTCGATGTTGAGGTGTCAAGGCAACCCTTGATACATGGTCACATGGTCACAGTCAGCCAATCAGGAGCCTCAATTTTGAGGTGTGGGGGCACACCTTGATACAAGGTCACAGTCAGCCAATCGGGAGCCTGTATGTTGAGGTGTTTGGTAGGCACACCTTGTTACTGAGCCAGGAGGGTCGACCTAGCTAGCAGTCTACAGAGAAGCCTTTTAGTTTCTCCCCGCCTGAGCTGCCAACGCCCCATAAATAAAACAGAGAGGAAACGAATAAAAATAAGAAGATGAATCAGGAAATCTAGAATTAATACATGCATGAATATGAATGGCCTTGAAGATACCAAATTGTCTTTCCTCGCTCTAGTCAAACATCCGTCTGTTTATTCTCTTCCTAATTTATTATCCCGGCTCCCTGGACGCTCCCGAGTGTATTGGGAGGAGGAAACAAACACAATCCTTCAACTCGCAAAAAAAAAGTTATTATCCGGATTAAACCAGCTTCCTCCTTCATTCATGCGTCTGTCGGTCCGTTCGACCGGCATGTGGCTCAGGAGGCAGAGTGGGTTGACTGGTGACCGTAGGGTTGCCAGTTCGCTCCCCTTGCTCCTCCAAGCCGAGCGCACAGCGCCATCGGTGAGTGAACGTGTGCATGAATGGGTGAATGTGAGGCGATGTTGTAAAGCACTTTGAGTGGCCACTGGTTCGAAAAGCACTGTTTAAATGCAGTTCATTTACCGTTTAACCCCGGCATTGATCACTCCTGCTTTGTTTTACTGCTCGGAGCGGGAGCGGGGGTGAGTCCCGTGGCTGGGGGGGGGGTGCGAGGGGTGAAGGGGGGGTGGGGGGTGGGGGTGAGGGGGCCGCTCCTCTCATCGGCATTCAGCGGCTCAGATTGCCGGCAGACAGCTCGATCCGGGGTTCAAGGGCCCATCACTCAGGAACAGAACAGCAGACCCGAGCCAGCCCCTTGTAGGAGACCCCACACGCTCCACGCCAACACCCTGACCTTGACGCTCCGCTGGGCTTTCTCCTTCTCAGCGCCTCGGGCCAATCAGAACCGCAGGTAGCACATCGGAGGCACGAGGTAACGATGGCTGTCACTCATGGGGGGGCGGGGGGGGGGAGTCGGTGGGTAGAGGGATGAGGGGTTTCATTAAGACCTAGAGGGGCTGACGAGGAGGACTTGAGCATCCATCTCCTCTATGCTGCTCTTCTTTGACCTGGAGACTTATCATTGGTTAATTGGTTAATTGGTAACATTGGTTTGAATTAACCAATTAACCAATTAACGTCGGCCTCCAGGCCAAAGAGAGACGGCCTTTATGTTGTCTGGCCGCTGAAGCCGTTGACCAACCAGTGGTGCACGCCCACATTCCCGCAGCGTGGATTCTCCCAGCACCAGCGCTCACACCTGTCTGTTCCCCGAAATAGATCCCCCAGTGCAGCGGGTTCCACCGGCTGGGGGGAGGGAAGGGAGGTCATGTGACCGTCAGGCAGAGCGTTACCTGTGGGGACCCAGAGGTTTATTAATAGCCACACAAGTGAACGTGTTGTTTCTGTGTGAGTTTGTGTGTGCGTGTGTGTGTGTTTGTGTATGCGTGTGTATGTGAGAGAGAGAGAGAGAGAGACAGAAGAGAGAAGGATTGGAGTGTGTTTGTGTGTGTGTCTATGTGTGTTTGTGTGTGTGTGTTTCTGTGTGTGTGTGTGTGTGTGTGTGTGCGTGCGTGCGTGCGTGCGTGCGTGTTTGAGTCAGAAGAGAGAAAGAGTGTGCGTGTGTGTGTGTGTGTGTGTGTGTGTGTGTGTGTGTGTGTGTGTGCTTGTATGTAAAGCAGCCTGGATGGAGGCTGCCTCCAGAATGTGCAGCTGTGGGCTGCGCCGCGTTATTCAACAGCACATTACCATAGCAGCACCACTACAAGAGGACTCCATGTTTCTCTGCGGGGTTTTGACTCCCGGTAGCGGCAGTCATCTTCTTCTTCTGCTTCTGCACTTCTACACAGTGTCATCTCCTTCCAATCGCTTCAATTTTTCAATTTTCGCACTGTTTGGTTCTCCATGAATCACTGAGTTGAAACAAAGGTTTTTTTTTGATGTGGGTACCCAGTGAGGCGGTGCGCTGTGCAGACGGCCCCAGCGGCGGAGGAGGATTAAAACAAAAAGAAAACCGACGAGAGAAGGAACACGTCCAACGGAGACAAACTTAATGTTTCATTCTCCTTGTAATCATGTTTTTTTTACTTCCTCTGTTCGGGCAACGCGTGTTTCTCATACTCCCTCTCTGCCTCCTTTTAGTGTTTTGTGTGTGTGTGTGTGTGTGTGTGTGTGTGTGTGTGTGTGTGTGTGGGTGTGGGTGTGGGTGTGGGTGTGTGTGTGTGTGTGTGTGTGTTTGTGCATGTGCGTGCATGCGTGCGTGTGTGTGCGAGCACGAAAGGCTTCTTGGTGGTTGGCAAGCATGGCAAAGTATTTCCAGGTCGGAGAGAACATGGAAGTTACAGGAAGTCGATGAATGAAATCAGCTAGCTATAATTAGCTACTGCACCAAGCACAATTAGTGCCTGATGATGTAACTGCCATAATTTCTACGCCAACACCTGGCATATTCTGTTAATTACAAAGAATTGCAGTGTTTCACCAGAGTTGGCGCTGTTCCTGGGAGAAATGTAATGACCTTAATTTGAGGCTCAAATTTAAGCTAGCTAGCTGTTCAATACAGTCCATGATGTGAATATCATTTGTAGGCTAACACGGCCTTGTGTGACCACTTCCAAAAAGGAAAAATGGCCACATTTCTTCTCCCTGGAAATGCGCAGATGGTTACAGCAGAGAATGCCCCAGCAGCAGCAGCAGCAGCTGTGAATACCATCTAGGAAGACCGCCGCATCCGCTTTAATGAGGACCAGCAAAGTCATTCTGGTATTTTTGAAAATAGACCTTTTTGGGTTAATTAAAGTTGCCTCCGACATTGCTAAATCGAAAGCAGAAGGCCAAAGTTCACCCTCGCTTGTGGGAAACGTGAAGTATCTTTCCGATGGAAGGTCTTGGGATTTTAAGACTGATAAATGAAATTAAGTTAGGCAAGAAACCTGATTACACAGACCCAATCACTCCCCAGGCCTGGGGGGAGATCTGAGGTCTTAATGACTGGTCAGCGCTCGAACCGATACACACTCCCGCCTCAGCTCACTCACTCCCCAGGCCTGATGGTAATTAAAAAGAAAGTATCATCTGTATCACTGTGAGCCGGGTGTTTCTCTGAAGTTGCCCGAGTTTTTATTACTAGCTCCAGAGAGGGCGGACGTGCCCGCAGAACGGCTATAAATTACAGATGGTATTTCATATACTCCTGGCTCGTTGGAGGACATATCTGCTCATTATTGTTTGTTTTCCTCCTCCACAACCGAATTCAATTATTCTGTTGTTGTTGAGCAGCTTTTCTCCCATTGAGGTTTGCTTTATTACGGTGGAGATGCACTTGCAACCAGAATGAGCCGGAGCTATATGCTCTGTTTGAGATTTGATGTCCAGGCTGTTCCTCTTGTTTGCTATTTTTCTCTTCCTTCCAAAAAACACACTCCAGTAAGCCGGTGTGATTTAGAAGAATGTCAAATTCGGACAAGGACAGCGAGGCACCGACGGCAAGCAGAGCAAAACCTTCCAACGCATTGCCTTGCTCTGGGGCACGGAGGGGGGGGGACAAGTTGCAGTTCAACATCTCTGTTAGTCTATTCTGTTTTTATTTCGCTTTCTACACTTTGTCCTGATTTCAAGGAAGAGTCATTTCAGGAGCGAGGCCGCCTGTTGGTGTCCATATCGCAGCGTTTCATCATCGGCCACATCTGACAGCCCCCATTTATTTGTAAAAAGCAGAGCGCCGCATGCGGAAGCAGGACAACACTGTTCGTTATTGCAGATGCTCCCAATAACAGAGACAATGGAAACAGAATGAGTTCTCGTCCCGCTGCGTTGTCACACGGACACCTAACCTTCTGTGTCGGCCCCCTTTTCCATCGGTGGCCCCCCGGACCCCATTATGATGCCGGTCCCAGGGTAGTTCCTCCCCTGATGGAGTGAGTCTGAGGCCGTTTCAGTGTGAGGTGTCGCCTTGTCTCACCGTCCATTAACCCTCTGTAGTGGATGATGTGATAAAGACCATTATATCAATTATGATCGTGGATGGGATTGTACAGGATGGACTCCAACTTTACGCAACAGGTCGGATCTGTGCGTTGGTGTTGTGAGAAAATAAACATTTATTTTGTTTGATCAGGCATGTCGGGAAATGTTGGACAAAGAAAACCATAAAGGTACAATTCAATTCAGTTGTATTTGTATAGCCCTTAATCACCGGTACAGTCTCAGAGGGCTTAACAGGCCGTATATCTATGACACCCCCCTGACCGTAGCCCTCCGGAGGGCAAGAAAACACTCCCTTAATTAGCAAGGAAGAAATCTTGAGAAGTAACGCAGAGTGGGGGATCCCTTCTTCCAGGGACGATATGGAGTAAAATGGGTGACGTAATTGACATCCATACATGCATACATACATACAGTTCATACATACAGGCAAAACATTTTCAACTGATGATGGGGGGCTGGCCAGTTAACCGTTATATATATTGCACAATATTACACAATTATTACACAAGCCTTGTAGCCTTCTAATGTGATCCCCCTTTGCGGTTAGCCGTGATATTCCTTCCCGGAGCAGACTCTATTCCCATTAGGATGACTAAACGTGCCTCAACCAGTGTACCTGCTGGGGGTGATTACGACCAAGGACGCCTAATAGTGGCGGCTGCGCAAAGCAAGGTGTTTGTCAGGTGTTAATTCTGACAAATTAGGCTATTATAAGACTTCACTGACACAGAGGCCTGTGCTAAATGTAGCTTCCGTAGCTTCGGATGAGCATGAACTGAGAACATGCTCACATTCCCGATGCGTCCCATTGCATGGGATTTTTAAAGATATTTTCTGATAAAAGTTCTCTGACTTGATTCCGTTTATGAATTATGCTGAGTTGTTCAATTTCATGGTCGTGGTTCCGGGGAAGGAAAACTCAGACTCCCAGGAGGGATTCCGGGCGTTCCCGGCGTTCTGGGCGCTGCGCAGGTGTTCGCCAGGGAGTCTGTATCCGACTTTTGTACTCAGGTCACATCAGGTGTTTTGGTAAAGTTATGTTGCCGTCACTTGCTTCCGCCACGATTTCATTCACATTCTGCGTTTGAGTTTCTGCTACTCGTATATAAATGAATTATCTCCTTAGAGTTTAAATTTTGTAGAACATATCTCTTTTATCTCTTCTCTAATTACAGTCCTGTGCTTATGCTACGGAATTCCCAATTAATTAATTCTTATCTTATTCTTACTTTTCTTTTTCTTCAAAATGGCTGACGATGACACCACCGTCGGAGGAGAACCCACAGCCTGTTCCCACGTAGAACAATGTCTTCCCCATTAATTTGGATCTTATTTAAACAGATCAGGGTATTTTCCATCGTCCTCCTCAAAGCGCGTGATGTAGAGACGCACACAAGAGTGTGCACTAATCTCACACCGAAAACAGCATTCAATACGCTCAAACCTCTTTTGAGGCTTTCATTAGAAAACAAATTACCCAACCGCCTCGGTAACAGAAGTGCTCTAATTGGAAATATTGAATTTCTATTCCCTTTTTTTTTTTTCTCCGAACCCAATTCTTGTTTTATGCCTGTTCTCGGATCCGTAAAAGCGTAAAAGCCTGAGATAAAGACCCCCCCCCTTTCTTGCCTCTCTATCCCTCTGACGCAGCCTATTTGCATGCCCTAATTGAATTGCATGTCCTCGGAAGCTCGCCGGAGTTTAGCAGCCTCTCCGGCAGCGCCTCCTGGGAGGTATGGCGTGGCGGCGCGTTCCCGTCCACACGACTCTGAGATTCAGCCGCGGAAGAAGAAGAAGTCTCCCGCTGATCGCTGCCTCCACGCGCGTGTGGGCGTGTGTGTTCCCGGAACGAGGAAACAGTGGGAGTGGAGACAAAAAACTGTAGGGAGGGAGGGAGGGAGGGAGGGAGGGAGGGGAGGAAGGGGTGGGGGGGGGGGGGGGTACCCAGGGTGTGATCGTGTCCAAATATGGCCCTGTTCCTGTAGTTCCTCCGTTGCAGGGGGGGTCAGAGGAGGGGAAGAGAAGAGGAGTGGTGAAGAGTGTGTATGAGGTGGGTGTCAGACGTTGGATGTGTCAACCGGTCTTCTATAGTTAGACCCACACTGAGGAGGAGGGAGTTTGGGTGGGAACGCTTCAATGTGTGTGGTTGCTAAAAAAGAAAAACCTCGGTGGAAAAGACTGGTGACCAAGATTTCCTGCCTTCTGAACCGGCACGCTTTCCTTCCAGAGCAACGCCATGCAGCAGCAGCACAGCGGTTCAGGATATAGTATTGACATTCAAGCTATCGTGTTCAAAGGAACCTTTTCATTTGAAGGACCAACAGACTATTAACCTCCTAGACGGCGCTGATAGCCACTGCAACGTTTCCCCCACGTCCCGATTCCAGCAGCGGTGCTGAGGTGGATTGGAGGTGCACTATGTTGATCTGTGTGCGTGCACGCTGCTGACGTGCACAGTGTTGGGGTGCTGGTGTGCGCGTTGCTGGCGTGCACGGGGCTGGGCGTGCATGTTGCTGGTGTGCACTGTGCTGACGTGCATGGTGCTGGACGTGCACGTTACTGGTGTGCACGGTGCTGATGTGCACGGTGCTGGTGTGCACGTTGTGCACGGTACTTGTGTGCACCGTGTTGGTAGGCATGGCCCCAGAGAGCTTTTATTGTGATCAGTGATTCCAGTAAGGCTCTGGTGCATTCCAAAATAAAAGTCCTCATACAACGGCGTAGCAATAAAACAGAACAAGAAATAGCGTTGTTTATTTTTCTGCAGCAGAATACTATTTCTGTCTGTATTTCTGCTCCATATTCCTCCCATGACAATATAACACGGGAGGGGGCTGCAGCATTGGCCACCAAACATGTTTTTAAATTAATCGAATTGCAACAGGGGGCCCCAAAGTGATTCCTAATGTAATCTGCATTACTTGCATGGCTGGGTGCAGTTGCGCTAGTCATCCTGTGGGGGTGCTGTGCCACTGCTGGATGCATGTAGGGCAAATACTGCACTGATACGCACAGATGGAAGCTCATGTAGGTTTATGCAAAGCTGTGTGTTAACACAAAATCTTTTGGCCATTTAATCTTAAGGACTGCACAAATTGCGTTGCTGTTTTTATTAAGACGGACCCCCCCCCTTTTCAAAAGTAATTATATCACACAGATGATGTCCTATCTCTGTCTACGTTGTCACACACACACAAAACACACACACACACGCACACTCCGTTCGGCGGAGTTGCCAACAATGGGGCGACACTGCGTGATTATTTTCAGCCTTCACTTGATCCGCTCCATTCAAAAGCGGTTCTCATCTTTACACCTGGCTCCAAACGAGCTCTGAGATTTATCTCCCTCCTCCTCCTCCTCTTCTCCTGCTCCCTCGCCACCGCCACCGTGTTGCACATCTTCTGAGAGGCTTTTGAAGGGCTGGGAGGAGGAGGAGGAGGAGGAGGAGGGGGAGGGGGAGGTTGTGGATTTGTAGTTAGAGGAGGTAGAGGAGAAGTGGGAGCAACAGCCAGCCCACGCAAACCCGGCCGAGTAACGACATGCGGAAGAATCAAACGTGGTTTCATCACTCTCTTCTTCTTCTACGGATCACTGACGCGCCTTGTTTGCCATGTATAGTGACGGTATTCCTCTTTTCACAATTTTTGGTGTATTGGCTTTGAAGGTGTCCCCGATCTCGTAGTGCCACCGACAGGGAAGGGCATGCAAACAAGTAGTAAGGCGAGATACTTCTGCCACTGCAGCAACACCTGCAGCTCGGCACACACACCCTCCTATCGTACGCACACAGCGAGGAAACACCCGATGCTGATCCCCAGTCGCCTCATGTTTCCCGATAGGCCATACGTACAATTCAGGGGGGGATTTTCGAAAACTGGAACCTGTCGGTCGTCACGCGCGCGTGTGACAGACTTGTCCAGGCAGCGTCGCATCGATCTCATTGGCTCTGCACACACCGAGCGAGACACCAGCTGCAGTTTGTGTCTATGTGTGTGTGTGTGTGTGTGTGTGTGTGTGTGTGTGTGTGTGTGTGTGTGTATGTGTGTGTGTGTGCGTGCGTGCGTGCGTGCGTGCGTGCGTGTGCGTCTGTCTCTGTCCCTATCCCCCCCACCCTCCACTGTCTGTCTTACACCGAACCGGAGGGGGGGGGGGGGGGGTGGGGGGGAGATAGAGACGGAGAGCGTGTGGAACTCTCTCTCTCCTGCAGCCTCCCACAGACGTGGTGGAACCTATCATTTCCTCCGCAGTGTGCGAGCCGTGACGCGCGGCCGTGTCGCTTGTGCGGCTGAATTTTTAAAAAGCTCCGCTGCGCGCCTACGCACTCCTCCGCCACTACGGCAACGGGGATTAGCATAAACGTGCCCTCGCTCGCTCTTCACACTGTGTGCGTGTGTGTGTGTGTGTGTGTGTGTGTGTGTGTGTGTGTGTGTGTGTGCCTGTGGGTTGGGGGGTGTGTCTGTCTGCGTGCCTGCGTGTGTGTGTTTGTGTGTGTGTGTGTGTTTGGGTGTGTGTGCGTCTTTGTGTGGGTGTGCGTGTGTTTGTTTGTGTGCTTGTACGTGCGTGTGTCTGTCTCTGTGTGTGTGTGTGTGTGTGTGTGTGTGTGTGTGTGTGTGTGTGTGTGTGTGTGTGTGTGTGTGTGTGTGTGTGTGTGTGTGTGTGTGCGGTTGCAGCTCCCATGTCCTTGTTTATAATGCTTTTACATATTTTAGGCAAAGTTCATTCTGGGTAAATGCAAAAAGGACAATTTAAAGTAAGATGCAAAAGATGGAGATTTCTGTCCGTCCGTCTTGAGATTCTCAAATCAAAATTGGAGCTTGCGTGCACGTTTTTAATTTGTAGTAAAGTGCATTTTATTATATAATTCTCACACTCTATGCAAGCGAAACATGGCGATTGCCTCTTGCATGCTGATGCTCGCACGCATCACAACAACTTAATTGCTATTTATTTAGGCGTCTGTCTGAATAAACCATAAGGTAACAAAAAACAAGCCACGTAACACAAACCTAAGTTGCTTTCCGAAGAAAAAAACAAATAACCGCTCATGCTATTAATGCCTCTAATAATTTATTTACCTTACAGAGAGAGGGGGGGAAGGGGGGGGGGGTGTTTCCAATCATAGCCCGGCCGTCAGTTTCCTACACAATAATAGAAGGTTTGCTCTTGCAAATCAGGCCCAAAATGCTGAATAATCACATCACAATTACAGGGAAAGACTCCCTACCAATGGATCTCTGTCCTCCATCCCCTTATAGCCCATCTCGAGACCACATAACTACAGCACCTAGCTACAGCACCCAGCCTCACCACCCAGCTGCACCACCTAGCTGCACCACCTAGCTGCACCACCTAGCTGCACCACCCAGCTACACCACCTAGCTGCATCACATAGCTGCACCATCTATCTAGACCACCTAGCTGCACAACCCAGCTGCACCACCCAGCTACACCACCTAGCTGCACCACCTAGCTACACCACCTAGCTACACAAGCAGCTGAAGCATCTAGCTACACCACCAAGCTAACCCACCTAGCTACACCACCCAGCTAAACCACCTAGCTACACCACCTAGCTACACCACCTAGCTGCACCACCTAGCTACACCACCTAGCTGCACCACCTACCTACACAACCAGCTAAACGACCTAGCTACACCACCTAGCTACACCACGTATCTACATCACGTAGCCGCACCACCTAGCTACATGGAGCAGCTAAACAACCTATCAACACCACCTAGCAACACCACCTAGCTACACCTCCTAGCTAAACCATCTAGCTACACCACCTAGCTACACCGCCTAGCTTCAGCAGCTGGCCTGACGGCCATGTAAATGTCAAGCTTTTCATCAGGAACACTCAACGACACAAATGTCCCCGGCGCCATAAGTGTCCTCATTATCACAGGACGTCTCCTTGCTCATTCACTTCCTGTCACTCTGCTGCTCGTCCGGTGTGGCCTGCCTGTCTTTAATAATAAGGGCAGCAGTCTTTTCTTTAAGGTCTGCTATAGATCGCTCTTTTGATTGCTGTCTGGGTGTGTTCCGGTTGATGCACAGATCGTCTTTGTTCGTGTGTCCGTTCCTCCGTGACCGAGAGACCGAGGGGTTGTAATATTAGACGTGTGAATCCTGCCCACAGAGAGATGATAGACAGGAAGGCATGCTGTAACCAGACTGGCTGAGTCATTTTATCACACGCTTACATGCTCTGTACATAAGTGTTTTACCGAATTAGGTTAAGTTCCTCACCAAAAAGGGAAGCGAAGACAAGAACCTGCCTCCCCTATGATTGGTCGATAGAGGCGTTGCAAACGCTGACATTTCTGAAGGGGTTCACGGTTTAGTCGAGTGTGAGCGCTGAGTGCTGCATTCAAACTGAGGGCTGCACCCCCATCCCAGCAGAGGGACGTGTGATGATGCGTAATACCAGAGCACAGCATTGCAATCTCATTGCTTAATGCTTTCCCCACGCCGGTTTGAGGATTCAAACTGTGTGTTTTTCTTTTCTTTGTGCGTTACATTACGCTCTGTCTCTCGCTCCCACGTCCCAGCCAGAAGTGACTCATGTTCCAGCGCTGAATGCCCCGGGTTACGAGGGCTGTGCTGGAGTGTCTGTCGTGGACGTTGTGTCATCCTCCTCCTGGTCCCCGTGCGATCTGTTAGACGGCGGGGCTGGTTGGTCTGCCCACAGTGTCTGTTTTGGTAAAACCCCCCCCACCAGCCAGACGACACAGTCTGTGATGTCTTCTGTTCGACGCACGCCGCTTTCTTCTTCCTGCGATTGTGTTTGTTGTAGTGCAGCCGCGGTGCTCTCTCTTTCTTGTTCTCCTTTCTCGTTGCTTTTAGCAACGCAATCGAGGCGCTCGGGGGTTGATTGATTTCTGCCTTCTCGTCGGAGGGACTCCGATTGTGTCTGACTCGTTGTTCAGAAGGGCCCGCTCATCGCTGCCGGAGACAATCGCTTCAGATTCTGTAGATTCACTTTCTCAGATCGTGTTGTAAAAAGGTCTGACTCTTTGGGGCGGAGTGGTGGCGTCTGTGTGTCCGGGGCCGGGTATTGCTTTAGGATGTAGACCAGCAGGACGTACTGTACATTCACATTAAGACGCTGTCAACAGTAATAGTAATATCAGTAACAGTAATATATCGCTATATTCATAAAAAACATAGTGCCAAGCACTAACAGTTGTTAGGTTAACCCATTCCCCGTATCCAACAAAGATAGCTAGGATAAAATGCTACACGATGCTAAGTTCTACTTTGAAGTGCCGGGACGTACAACATACACTAAGTGCGTAAGGGGGGAGGTTATGCAGAGTCCAGGTGAACTCTGAACAAGTGATTGAGTCTTGAGTCTTTTGCTGAAGATGGTGAGCGACTCTGTGGTCCTGATATCGGAGGGTCCTGTGAAATATCTTCCCAGGTTACCCAAGGTGATGATGTTCCTGCCCCCCCCCCAGCGACCCCTCCTTCGTCATTATAAGCAATTAGTCTTCATCAAGGATGCACTTTGGATTCAACGACTTCCGTCCTAATTGAGTTAGAATAAGGAAGCCAAACGTCGTTAAGGAAGTGCACTGAACTTGTCAATTTCCAACTCTTTAATCAAACAGGTTTATGAATTCACACTATGTCTCCTATATAAGACGGCATATTAATTCCACTTTCTGCCCCGTCTTGTATATTGATCAGCTGTCGATTGCAAAGTTTGCTGCGTGCAGCTCCAAAGGTGAGACATACACAAAGCTTATCTCGGGAGTACCTGTGCTTGTGTATGTCTTTGTGACGCACAAGGAAGAGAGATAAGGAATGTGCATACACACGTATAGCAGAATGTGAAATCACACGTAAAAAACAGATCTACATTTTAAGCACACACACGCCCCCACACACGGACACACAAATACACACAAACACACACACACACACAGGTGCACACACAGTCAAAGAACAGACAGGTAGACACACACACACACACACACACACACACACACACACACACACACAGACACACACACACACACACACACACACACACACACACACACACACACACACACACACACACACACACACAGACAGACAGACACGGTTAGACAGACTCTCAGACAGACACACACAAAGACACACACACAGACACAAAGACACAGACTCAGGAATGTGAAAGCGTGCCCATCCAAAGGAAACACCTCTACACAACCAAACATGCCGATCCTTTTCCTCTCCATAAGTCCCTTCAGCGGCCGGCAGTATTAAGTTACGAGTCAACGAGGCAGATCTCATAGACGGTAGTCCACTGTGCAACAGAAGGGGGGGAGAGACACAACGTGAACAAGAGGCAGTGTGTTACCTGCCGGCTGGGCTGAAACCCTATAGCCGAGACCCAGAAACCAGTGCCGCCAAACAGAGCATGATTACCCATAATCCCATCCGTCTTGCTCCTACCTTCGGACCCTAACTGCCTGCTCTCATAATGGATAGGCAGGTGCGCGGCTGGCCTCCGACCAGTCAATGAAAGCACTCGATACTACATCCCTGGCTGCTGCCGTCTCCTTGCTGTTCGGCGACAACCAAAGCGTCCTCGCCCTGTCTCTACCGTTTCCCCCGTTTGAGTGGCAGGCAGGGAATCGAACCAGCAAGCCCCCTGGGACCTTGGCGACAGGAATACTGGAAGAGTTCCATGCTGTTGACTGACACTGAGAGAAGCTTTCCTTATTGAAAGCCTGAGGGCTTGATGGGAAAAAACAAAGTGAACCGTTTCCGCCGGCACACCCACGCACTCGGTGACCGAGGCGTTGGGCTATGAATCCGGACAGTTGTTGTTCTGATCTTTCTGAGGCTGGTCACAGGGGAACCTTAGGGGACTATGTTGACGTGCTTCGGAAGGCGGTCGAAGCGCAGCAGCCCACTGTGGGAAGAGAGGCGGCGTTTGCTAGACGACCCGCACCTCATTCAAAACCCCTACTACATAGATGCAGGTAAATGCCACGTTGTGCTGTGTACAGTGTGTGTGTGTGTGTGTGTGTGTGTGTGTGTGTGTGTGTGTGTGTGTGTGCGTCAGTGTGTGTGTGTGTGTGTTAGAGAGACACGCTCCAGCATCGTAAATTAAGATTGTAGATTGGTAACTTAACCCTTTATGTCACTAGGTATATAACTCGTAATAGAATAATAATTTGTACCATGCATCGTACCAGTGTCGGTTCTGGTATTTCCACCTGTCCTTGTGAAGAACTTGAATCGCTGGCGCCTGACATGCGTATACTACTGAGATTTTCTCCTGATTTCATTTGCGGATCTGAATCTGACAGAACCTGTTTGACGACATTGCGTCAGACTGTTGCCTTAGACGCCTTGAAGGACTTTTATCTTATTTACACACCAGTGATATCCCGATAACGGCCACAACGGAATACCAGGAATGCAAAGATCTCAGGTTATGCCAAATATGTGCACTCACATCGAACGGTAGCGCTCTGCGCCAGAACGCCAAACTCTCCCTGACATGTGACTTGTGGGTCACAAGGAATTCTCCCTACAAGCCTATTTTTTGGTTACATGCACATCATGGTGACATTCATTGTGTTTCTGGTTCACTATATCTTGAGGAGAAATGCATATCTCACGTTTTATCCTTTCCCTCTTGAAGACGTTATGCATTTGCGTCATATTCAGTTTTCACCACAAGGGGGCGTCTCTGTTAGTCTGAGCAGCAGTGACTTGCATTGCAGACATTGTTGAACGACGTCCACTTTCAACCATGATTCGGTCGTGGTCTGCTGCAGGTACCCTGGCATTGACCGCAGCTACAATCATTAACCTTTTAACAGGAATATCCAATAGCCTGACAGTACATTTAAAGGTGAGATGCAGATGCACAGACACGGCATATTTTCTTATTTTACAACTGACCTTTCTCTCTTGAAATCGGTTTTCAGTGTGCCGGGAGAGTTTCTTCCATCATTACTTCCCTGCAAAACAATATATATGCTTGGAAAGAGATTATTCGTCTATATATATCTATATCTATATATAGATATATATATATATATATATATATATATATATATATATACGGTTTGAAATGAGTTACTGTAGTATGAATAATTTAACACTATAAATAAAACCAACAACTTTTTTGGCCTACACACAACACATCCTGTCTGCAACACAAAAAATCTTGCATCCTCCTCGACGATGAGAGCTGTGACCTCAACATTTCAGCCTTTATCGTTTTAATACATTTAATCTGGTCAAAGGAAATCCTTTCTGTCCTTTTATCCTCTATCCCAAGCTACTAAAACCTGCCTCTGTGCCACCAAAGTGGTCTGCGTTGCTTTTTGAGGGCCACGATTTTATTTGAAGTCCTTTCCAAACCCAACCATCTCAGTGCCACAGACCCCAGGTCCTCTCCTCCAAACGGCAAGGGCCTGGTGGAACCATTTGGGGTTTTTCCCCTTTCTTCTGCTGTTGATCTATCTACACCAACCCCACCCTCCACAAGGCTAGCAGCAGAAAGCGGGGGGGTCTCCTCTGGTGGAAGGGGGGTAGGAATCCACTCCAGTTCTCCTGCCTGTTTGTTCAGGATCCTGTGCTTTGTCTGCCGGAGCAGCAGCAGCAGCAGCAGCAGCATCAGCAGTTGATCAACTCACCCGTCCACCTAATCCCCTGCGCTCCAGCGCTGTGTGTGTACTTGCCCGTAGGGGGCTGCCTGCCTGCTGCTGTACTGGTCTGGTTGCTCTGGAGACTCCACACTGGGCGTGTCCTAATTCCCCCCTGGGATCCGTTTCTTGTTTTCCATCCGTCCCAGAGTTTTGGAAGGCGGCTGAAAGTTCACAGGCACTTCTGCGGCGTGCAACGCAGAGAGAGCGCAGAGTGAAGGGGGTTTGTCTGCACTGCAGAGGAACTCGGAGTGTTCACAGCTCAACTTCAGCCCCAGAAGAAAAGAAGGAGAAGCAGGAATCTGTGTTTTGGATGTTGCAACCCATAAATAGCTAGTAGAGGGAATGGCTTTGTCTGCGGTGGGGCCAGCCCTGCACAAACTCTTTTATTTTTTTCCGTTTTCCCCTGCATGTGTGGGGAAAGTAGCGGAGCTTGTTGGATGGTGAGGAACCCACTAGTCTGCGTGGGTCTGCAGTGTAATGAACTCAAGGCTCGCAGGTGCCAAGGCTTTGCTTGCAACTCGTTTGAAGTCTCTCTTTTTTTTTTCATGTCAAAGGTGAAGGATTATGCGTTGTGTTGGAATTCCGCCCGGAAAAGAAAAGGAATCAGTTTCAAAACGACCCGATAGGGAAGGAAAAACCAAACCTGGAGACTTGAAGAATCGTTCTTTGTGTTGATCTGCGCTCCTCACGTCTGACTGAGTACACAAACCAGGGAGTGAATGAGTGAATGAATGAATGAATGAATGAAGTGCAATGCTGCTGTTCAGCAGCCAGACAGTGGACGCTATCAGCAGGGGTCAATCTTTTGGCCAACAACAGCAACAACAACAGCAGCAGCAGCAGCAGCAGCAGCAGCAGGAACAAACCCCCGTGTACCGCCAACTCTCAGCTCTGGGAGATGAGCTAGTGTCAGGGCTCGTCATGGGCCGGGTCACCCGCACCCTCGTGGACGACTGCCAGCGTCTCCGGGGAGAGACACGCGCTGGAGCCATGCCAGGGGACGATGGCCCCGGGCCGGGGAGGGCAGGGCCCGACGCGGGCAGGTGGCCCTCCCTGGGACGCGCAGCCAGAGCCGCCAGGAGGCAGAGGGAGGAAGTGGTCATGGAGGAAGACGAGGAGGAGGAGGAGCAGCAGGAGAAGAAGAAGGTGGAGGAAGAGGGCGGAAGAATGAGGACGGACCGGTTTTGCCGCCAGCCCTCCGAGAACCCCACCGACTCCTCGTTCTCGCGCGCGGACGCCGAAGACGCCGCACTCGAGCCGGAGACCCAGGGATCGCCCGGGGGGAGGCGCGCGGGCCGCGGCCCAGCGTCGAGCGCCGCGTCGGCCCGCGGGGAGGAGGAGGAGCGTTGGGCGGGCGGCGACGCCGGCGTGTTGTCGGGACACAGCTCCCTGCCGCGGGCCGTGCTAAGGCGGCCCCGCCCGGACCAGGCCCTCCCGGTGGCGGGGAGGAGATCGCTGAGCATGTACGGGGAGTTCTTCAGACCCAAGCGGGGCTCCCAGTCGACCGAGGACGACCCCCCGCGCCGGCCCCGGAGCGTCTGCACGCCGACGGGAGTGGCGACGCCGCCCTCGCCGGAGGCCGGACCCTCGCCGCCGGGAGGAGGAGGAGGAGGGGGCGTTGTCGCGGACGACGCCGGCCCGCCCCGGAGCAGGAGGGCCGAGCTGAGGGCCGTGGACGGCCTGAAGCCTCTCCTGCCCTGTTACCGGCCCCCGGACAAGGCCGCCGAGCCCGGGCCCCCTGGGGCCCCCCGAGGACGGATCCGGAGGCCCCGGCCCGTCAGCATGACGGTGCTGGAGCTGAAGAAGAAGAGCTGCGAGGACGAGCCGGGCCGCCGCGGCGAAGGCGCGGACGCAGACGCGGGAGGGTTCTTCCACTTCCGCTGGAGGCTATTTGGCAAGGCACCACCGGCACCGCCGCCGCCGCCGCCGCCTGAGCCTCAGGACAACAGGGACAAGCAGCAGGACGACAGGGAGTCGAACCCGCCACACAGGTCTGACAAAATGGAGGCACCGCCGAAGAAGACGCTGGGTTCACTGCGGCGGAGCCTCAGCCTGCGGATCCGGAGGAGCGGACGCCCCCGGGAGGACGCCGGCCCGGGGGCGGGGGCGGGGGTGGAGACGTCCCGGCCCGCCCCGGGGCGGGACTCGAGCGTGCCCCCGCGACCTTTCTCGTACCTCACCGGAAGGACCCTGCCCCCCCGCCGGAACCAGGGGACGCAGGCGGTGGCGGCGGCGGCGGCGGCGGCGGCGGGGGGGACGCAGGTCATCCAGTACCAGCGCCAGGGGAAGGTGAAGGTGATGGAGGTGCCCCCCTTTTCCCCGGCCAGGCTGGGGTCCGGGTCTGTGGGGGGGGGGCCGGCTGCCCCGCATGAGGAGGCCAGCATATGGCAGCTCATAGCCAACCGCTTCAGGAGGAAGGAACAGCCGACCGCCACGGCCGGGGTCAGACCCCGTGAAGCCCAACGGCCCCGGGGCGGAGACACGGGCCGCCGCGCCCCCGGGGGGGACAGGAGTCAGCCGGTTACCATAGCGATGCTGGAAGGCGTAAACGCCGGCAAAGGTCAAGGTAAAAAGCCTGGTTGATTTGTTTTTGTGGCGCTTCCGTTGTCGCGCTCGTTGCCAATGGATACGATCACCCGACTCCCCTTTAGAATATACGTCTGGATCAAAGAAATACACAAGCAGAGACATAGAAATACACTTTCGGTCGCCGAATGCATGAATTAACATCAGATTGGACCCAAAGGGTTTAACTTCGTCAGAGGTAGCAGAGATGGGTGTCGGGAAGAGTGATTCATCAGGAGGCCGTCTCGAGGGACGTTATGGTCGCGGAGGTGCCGTGACATAACACGGTGAACCGCGGTTGTGTTTTTATTACGAGGGTGCCTTTATGTTAACGTGTCTACCGGCCCGGTTACAGACGCTGCTTGAAGCCTAAGCGTGGGAACAGCTTGTCGCTGTTACGATGACCTTTCACGGGTGCACCTCGCAGACTTAAATTAAGAGGACTTGCGGGGCATGGTGATGAAGACGAGGGGGGAAGAGGGAGGGGAGGAGAAGGGCGACAACATAAGCGCCGAGGTTTAATTGACGCTGTATGCCTGAGAGTGCAGTGCGTTGGATCTGTAACCGTGAAGCTCAGTGTGTGCAGAGAGAGCGAGAGAGAGAGAGAGAGAGAGAGAGAGAGAGAGAGAGAGAGAGAGAGAGAGAGAGAGAGAGAGAGAGAGAGAGAGAGAGACTCACGCAGTAACCTGGATTAAAAAGCAACGCTGTACTTTTTTCGGAGTAAACTTTTAACGAGGCTGTGTGAGGCACAGTCAACATCCATTATCATTAAACCGACGTCAGGAATAGTCATGTTTCATCTTTCTCCTCTTCCCCCCCCCCCCCTCCTGTTATATCTCAGGCTGTGTACTATTTGTATTCTCACAAGATATGTTGCCAAGGATACCAACTCCCTTTGCGGCCTATTGTTATGTATGTATCTGTGTGTGTGTATATGTGTGCGCGAGTGTGTGTGTGTATGTGTGCATGTATGTATGTGTGTACATGTGTGTTAGGGTGTGTGTGTGTGTATGTGTATGCATATGTTTATTTATATGTGTATGTGGAAGTGTGTGTGTGTGAGTATGTGTGTATGTATGTATGTATGTATGTATGTGTGTACATGTGTGTTAGTGTGTGTGTGTATGTATATGTTGATTTATATGTGTATGTGGAAGTGTGTGTGTGTGTGTGTGTGTGTGTGTGTGTGTGTGTGTGCGTGTGCGTGTGTGTGTGCGTGAGCGTGAGTTTGCCCTAACTGATAGGCGTCCCTGTGTTTTGCACTCCACCGTTACTCAGTCAGGCATTAGGAATGTAGGTGTGCCAATGAACCTGATTGAAGCAAAGTGTCGGCGGCCCGCGGGCGGGTCCTACGGTGCCTGTCGCGACCTGCCCGGAGACCGCATCCACCGGGGAGGAGTTAAAGACTGACAGCCTGAGTGGCCTCGACCTACCCTCCCAGCATCTGATCGAACAACACACACAAACACACGCACAAACACACTCACAAACACACGCACAAGGCCACGCATGCACAGGCCCGCACACGCACATACACGCACACGCATGCACGGGCGAGCACGAATGCACGGGCGCGGACGCATGCACACACACAAACACACACAAACACACACACACACACTTGCAAATATACACACATACAAACACACACACACACGATGAAGTCATCACAAAGTCAGAAGTACTTAGACTTTGTCTTTCTCAGGTCTTTATTTATGAGCATGGCTCACTCTTTGGTTACTTTGAGGGGGGCCTCTCTCTTTCTCTCTCTCTCTCTCCCCCTCTCTCGCTCTCCACGTCTCTCTTCATAACCTTCGCTCTCTCTCTCTCTCTCTCTCTCTCTCTCTCTCTCTCTCTCTCTCTCTCTCTCTCTCTCTCTCTCTCTCTTTCTCTCTCTGTCTCTCTCTCTCTAAGTTCAAAGCACGAGAGATTTTTTTTATTTGGCGTTGATTTCCTTTCATGTTCTGACTGGTTCTTCTGGCCGGCTGATTGGGGTATAATTTTCCAGCAGACCTGGGCCTGACCAGGTCTGATCAATAAAGATGTGTGCGACACACACACACAACAGCCCCAATCACCAATAAGAGTGGATGCCTTCATCTTCTTGTGCTTTTACTGCTCTCTCTCTGAGCTGTCAAAAGAATAGAGATGGAATTGTATGGCTGCCATTTTCTTTTCATGACATTTTGTATCAACAATCACAAAGTTGTGTGTACCTATATATAAAATATGAGCATTGAAATAACCAATTCCATTTTGGCTGGACCAAGCAACAGGTGACTGCGTTCTTGTTACCCTTGTACAGAGAACCGCTAAGTCTTTGCGACCCACAGAAAGTACTTGGGCTTGGCTGGGTCTTCTCTCTCTCTCTCTCTCTCTCTCTCTCTCTCTCTCTCTCTCTCTCTCTCTCTCTCTCTCTCTCTCTCTCTCTCTCTCTCTCTCTCTCTCTCTCTCTCTCTCTCTCTCTCTCTCTCTCCCCCCAACCTTGTCATGAGGTGTTGACTCTATTGCCCCCCCCCCACCTGCTGAAGAACAATGCCATTCTTGTGGGGCCTGTGGATACATGGAGGATCAGCCAACCATGTGGTCAGAGCAGGCCAACTCAAGCCTGGGGTTTTGTCAAGGGGTAGTCAGGCATGGGGGAGGTGTCACTATCTCGATGTATTGATATTGTAAACTAGGCCCTAGTGGTAGAATATCAAAAAAATTCGTCCGCAACAACGAAAAATGACTACAGTCCTCCCCCTCAGAGTATTCCATCTTTTCAAGATGATTAAAAGATACGTTATCCGTTCTCAAGAAATGCTAGCCATGGACTAAGTGTGTGGAGGAGCGTGTTTGCTTGTTTAATCCACGTCGGGAGTTCTCGGCCGAGCGTGACACACACAGTCCCTGCTGATGAGGGATCAGAGTCGTGACAAACTGACATTTTCTAAACAGAAATTGGGACAAACAGCAATTGCCTTCCCCACCTGCCACCGGAGAAGTGGCGAGGTGGCACAATGT
The DNA here is from genome assembly GCF_026213295.1 of Gadus chalcogrammus. NCBI lineage: Eukaryota > Metazoa > Chordata > Actinopteri > Gadiformes > Gadidae > Gadus > Gadus chalcogrammus. Next base: position 4,674,412 of record NC_079419.1, read on the forward strand.
CAAAAAGTCGATCTGAGTGAGTCACCGTTTGGCCGTCGGGGAGGCACGGAGGGAAGGTTCAATGTATTTTTTAATAATTAAATCAGATTTATTTAAGGCCCTGTCACTGCTGCGTCTCCGTCAGGGAGAGGTTAGTGACGGCTCTGGATCACTGGAGACTTGTGCTGCAGTGGCTGATGGTGAGCTGCGGTAAACTGCCACTGTTTCTCCTGTCTGCAGAAATAATTAGGTTTTTCCGTCTTCTGCAACTTTTGAAAGAAAGATTTTTCAATCTAAAAAGTTTAGGAGACAATACCGCTTGGGTTTATTTGTAGGGCCTAGCATATGTCCTGGCAAAATGGAAGTAATTATGTCTGGGGATTAACTTTTAATGACTAAATAATTCAAGGCTAATCATTGTGTGTTTACACATGCACATTGTCCCGGCAAACATGATTTCCTAATACTGCCATTCTTTATTGGTTGAATCTGCAAATGTGGTCGATTAACATTATGAAGGGAAACACGATTCCCCATCGACTTATCACCTGTCCAAGAGATCTCTCTATTCTGTCGACAGGTTGGTCAAATTTATTCCCCAAGGAAGCAATCAATGCTACTTTGCTGGGGACAACTAATCATTAGGGCTTAGTCTGAGCTGGCCTCCGTATAGATTTACAATCATTTGCTAACTGCAGATGATTGTGTCACATCTTTTCAGACTGAAATCACCCTTTCACTGTTCAGGAGGGTCAGCAAAGCAACTTATTCGTGGCTTTGTGTGTGTGGATTGAGTCCTGAATCCAGAGCTGAGTAATGAATTGGATAATATTATGTAAATAGGTACAATGCACGTCTAAAGCGTATAAATACAATCCCAGTCAGACAAGGGAATGTCATTTTCGGCGGAGAAAGTGGTGCGGTTTGCAAATGAGGGATGTAAAAATACTTATTGCTGGCTAAATTCTCCCTCTGCCATTTGTGGACGGCTGGAAAAGCAGGGCTGAGAAGCATGGTCCGACTCCGGGACGAGGTGCAGACCTCAAGGTCGCTCTATCATTCCCCCAAACCACGGCGCGTCCACATGTGTGCGTAGAAAGCGGCACTTGCACAGACACGTGCAAGCACACACGCACACACACACACACACACGGACACACACACACGGACACACACACACGTACACACAGAAACACACATAGGTACACACAGAAACACACACACAGAAATACACTCACACACACCAGACACTCAAAAAAACACACACACACACACACACACATGTGCGCCACACCACAGAGTTCTGCCCTCGCTGCATTTTTTCTCTTCCCCCCTCCCAAAAATCCTTTCCCTCGATGAGAAATAAATGAAAGCAAGGGATTGTGCTTCAGAACGGCCGCCATTGGATTATTGTTATTCAAACAGACATGTGCAGTCGCCCGAGAAACATGACAAACAAGCTGGCTTCATAGATCAGTTTTTTCTCCTCTTTCCCCCTCGCGCGATCGAGACAAAGAACCCGGTGTCCCTGCAAGCGCTCTGCGTTGCCGATGCGGGAAACCGCGCGGTATCAATCCGGCGTTTCAAGGCCTTCAGTTCTTTCGTGGGTTGGTTCATATTTAGAGAATGATGTCAGAGGAGAGGGCATGAACTCAATTAAGCTGCAGTAGAGCAGACCTGAGAACGGGGGGGGGGGGGGGGGGGGGGAGTGTGTTCCACTCGCTCATCATCATCATCATCATCCCGTTCTCGATAGCACAGCGCGTTGCGAGCAGTTGCGTGATACTTGTCCGGGCATGCTGGGTCTCGCACTGTCCTCCTCCTCCTCCTCGTTGGGTAATGAGAGGATGAGATGTGTTCTACGGGTTGTAAGGGCCATTTAATGGGCTGAAGGCCGGGGAGCCTCACTTTTGGATGCCGGGAGGATTTTCCCTTTTTCTATTTTACTATTTTACTTTTAGTTGTGTTTAAAGTTATAAAAAAAAGAAAGAAGAAAAAGGCAAAGGGGCCTAATGGTCAATGATGAAAGAGAAATTAGTCTAGGAGCTGCAGTGCCTTACTTGGAACAAAGAGGCAATTGTGCGATAGTGGCCCTCTATACCCTGGTGTAGCTCCCCCAGAAAGGGCCTTCTGATGGCCCTCTTCGATGCTATTAGAGGCACCACCGGCATTAGCTAAATAGTAGCGGAATCCCGACCCTACCTTCCCCATGTGGTTTCATCCAAATCTTTGTTCACATCATTTTCCGGGGTTCCACTCCCAGTTAAAAGGTGCTGGGATCAATCCCCCGACCTGTGGGTATTCTTAACCGATGCCCAGCGCCTGCCTGTTCCCTCATGTATCTGTCTGAACGCAAGTCGCTCTGGATAACAAATTAAAAGTAACTTTATTTCATAATGTACCAGTTAATACCCGAGGACAAACACAGAGGCACCGAGCGCTTAATCAAAACCAATGTCCATGTTCTGGTTTTCTGACGAGGTGTCAGAGCGCTATTGATCGGGCTTAGCGATTAGTACTGTGCTAACACTCACCAGTGGGATTGTGGGGGATAAATACATCTCTGCTGTGCACCACCGAGAATCCCAGACCTGTGCTCTGGCTTCTAACAAATTCCCTTATTTTCTGCGTAGGAGAATTGATCCGTGACAGGAGAGGGAGACTGGTAATACTAATTTGTAGATATATGTATGCAGCGTGGTCTTCTCCAACCTGTTACAGATTCACACTGATGCTCCTTCGCTGCAAAGTGGGGGTTGACAAATGCAATCAGTAAGAGGACAATGGGGGTGACTTAAGTGTCAGTGACGCATACCTCTCTTAAATCCATGTCATTTTCTTCTTTACCTCTCCGTAACGCTGTTTGGAACACTCCCGGAAAGCTCTTTGTAGCTTTCCTGTGAGCCTATCTGAGTGCTTCGTTGTTTTGGGTTGAGGGGGGAGAAAAAAAGTGTGGACTCCACATTTTCTTTTCTTTCGCCTCGCTTCCTTCTAGACAAGGTGTTTACCCCCGTCCATTAGAGATTGGCATCTGCATGGGTGTTCAGGTGTTGGGAAATCCTTGAACCCAAACAGGAAGCGGGGGAATGGGGGTGGTGGAGGAGGGTGCTGGGGATTTGGTGCAATACTTGTTTTGACACATTAGTTTGGCTCTGCAGCTCATTGAAAGACGGCTGTGGTTTTAGGGTTGGTGTGTCTCTGTACCTTGAGAGACTGCTCTGTCCTGCCTGTCTACCAGGTATGAATCAAAGCATTTCACGTTAAGCCTCTAAATGCCCTTTTTTTTTCCAACAGTAATAAGAGGCTGGATAATCGACAGCTTTCCTTGTCAAATAGTTTAATTAAACGTTGCTGCGCCGAATGATGAAACGTCAGGGATTCTGCAAATCAACAGTTATTAGTTTTGAAAAATGCAAATGCATAAATAAATGGATTTAATGTGGCTGGACAAAGGGCAAACAAGTTACGTTTAGGATTTATTTCATATTTAACACAATCATGTTCTTATGGTGGGCGACATGTTATTATTGATGGTCAATAGTACAAATGCAGTGTTATGCAAATCTGTACACCCTTGAATACAGAAGCAATTTCAATCGGACACAAACTATAATGATAAACGGTCCAAAACACAAGCAACCAAGAAGTTGGTTTGCGGGGTTGGTTTAGCTCAGGACGTAACGGGTTGACTTGTAACAGGAAGGTCGCTAGTTTGATCTCCGGCTCCTCCTAGCGAGTTGAGGTGTCCCTGAGCAAGACGCGTCACCCTAACTGCTCCTGACGAACTTGCCGTCGCCCTGCGTGGTTGACACCGCCGTCAGGGTGTGAATGTGTGTATGAACGGCTGTAAGTCACTTTGGAAAAAAGCGCCTGCTAAATTTGAATGTTAATGTTGCTCATTGCCTTTGTTTTTTCTTTTCTTTCTTCCGGCAGATTCCTTCGTCAACAGCCAAGAATGGACACTGAGTCGATCAGTTCCAGAGCTGAAAGTGGTGAGTAGCTGTAACTTCTGTTGCACTAAACCTTGTGAACTCAGTATGTCAGGTCGGTCAGGGATTCTAACTCCTAATTCTATATACGTAGATGTGAACGTGAACGAGGACACATCAGTCCACGCTAAATCTTGGATTTATTATATTTGCATTATACATGAGAACAGTTGGAATGCAATCGACAAACAAGGAACGAATGTCCCTGGCACGGAACGTGGTGATTTCTAATGAGATGCGTTGGCATGGCAACGTAGGAGAGCATCGCAGTCGGACACGCAGGCTGAGTGGCAGTTTTGGGTTAGCTTGCCCGTGAACCGTACGCGACCGCGGCTTATCACACTGCTAATGTCCCCCATGTGACTTGAATACTAAAACCATCTACAGTATGCCGTCCTGATTCACTGAGGTGATGGCTAGATATTGACCAATGTGTATTATATAGTTGAACAATGTGAATTATACATTTCTCCCCTACGCTGTGCAGAACACCTTAGAGAAGCCCTTTGAGACTGTACTGGTGATTAAGGAGTATACAAATAAAATCCAATGGAAAAATTGATCACCTCAATGGAAGTGACGGTATACTGTTCGAGAAGGGATATTTATTGAAAATCCTATCACGGCTCTGACTTCAAACACGTCCGACTTCAAACACAGTGTATTCACTTTCAGGGCTGCAACCTGTTAATTAGCAGGTCTGCACACAGGAATATGTAAAATGTACTTCATTATGGTGTGCGATAAAAAAACAATATTCCACCCGACGGATGCCAAGGTGGATGATCTCCTGTCTAATTTGAATGATTTAATCTCCCCTGGTTTCCTCGTCGGGTAATTCATGTGTCGGGTCCTTTGAAGTTATGGCGATGGCCTGACTAGAACACAGAATCTCACACGATTGTTGTGTGTTTGCAGTTAAAACATTACAATTACAATTACAATTAGGGCATTTAGCAGACGCTTTTATCCAAAGCGACTTACATCGGTCAATACACATGCTCCTATAGGAGCCGCTATGCACAGCCTTTAAAGACATGTTGGTGTTTGCCTTAATCATTATGAAGTTGGGGGGCTGCATAATGCTTTCCAGCCTCCACTCCTCAGGGCGACGTACCACAGGAGACAGTCTAGCCTTTCATCTTGCAACTGTTGCTGATGCAGCGAGTGCACTTTATGAGGACCATATCGCAAGCTGGCCGGATGGCTGGTCATGTTGCACTTTCTATTTTCCTTCTACTTTCTGTTTTTTATTTAGATGTATTAATATGCATCTGTTTTGCGGTCCTGCGTCCTATATATATATATATATAAGTATATATACACACCGGTGTGTCTCCATAGCTGTTTAGGCTTGTTTCGGGGGGCCTGTTTGTGTTTGAAACAACCCAAAGCGGAGTCTCCTTTGTGTCGGACTAACCAGTAATTAGAACCATACCTGGCTCTACCGCCCACCGACTATGTGGACGGCCCAGTGCGGCGGGGGAGGGGGACCAAACACATGTTCCAGCCTCTGTATGCATGTTGCCATTCCCAGCACCACCTTCACAATAAAAGTCCCCTCCTGCCAGCGCTCCACCAAACCCCCTTATCTCCCCTTTGCGTTTGGAAGCCGTTTGGACCGATGTTTCAGCCTCTGTGTGCATGTTGCCATTACCAGCACAAACTCCACAATAATAGCCCCCTCCTGCTGCCACCGCTCCACCTAAACTACTCATCTCCCATTTACCTTTGGACACACGTTTCAGCCTGTGTATGGTTGTAGCCATACCGAGCACAACCTCCACAATAAAAGCTCTGTCCGATCCACCTAAAACACTCATCCCCTTTTGCCTTTGGACACTGTCGTCCAAAGTGGCTTCCAAGGTTGAGGATGAGGAAGAGGAAGAGTCGAAAGTAATACGATCCATATTGGAGCAACTACGAAAGCATAGCAAAAGTGCTACTCCCAATAAAACAGCAGTCAGATCCAGTGCATAGATGCAATCGTGAGAAAACAAGTGCATGTTGGCGTATTTATTATTCATGTCGATCCCCTTGTCACCCTGGGTGAAGGTAAAGTGAGCTCAAAGGTCACGTTCTAAGGGAATGCCCTGGATTGTTGTGTAACCTGCCTTTTCCCTCGCTTGCTAATAAAATGCTATGCTTTTTCTGTGTTTGCAGGGCATTGTGGGTAATCTGTCCAGCGGGAAGTCTGCTTTGGTCCATCGCTACCTGACTGGCACATACGTGCAGGAGGAATCTCCCGAAGGTGAGGACAATAATAGGGGAACGAGACAGCTCTGCAGAGGATGGGGGAGGGAGGCTGTCACATTAAAGGATACCCCCACAGGAACACATGAATACCGCGAGTGTTTACCTTTCCCTGCCTCCCTCTCCTTCTCTTGTTCCTTTTTCTTGCGTCGGGCTGCTTGCGCACCGATCCCCTGCGCATCGCCCCCATCTAGTGTTCGAATCTGGGAACTGCGTCACATTCAGACAGACATGCCCCGGTTGAATTGAGAATCGAACCACCGATCTTTTTATTGTATTTTGACGAAAACACAATTCATGGAGTGTCATGTTATATACACAGCATTGTACTTTAGTCATGGGAAATGTGATTTGTTTCAAAAGAGTAAGGCCTAATAAAGGAGCATAGGCTTGCATCACAAAAATAAAAAGGTTGTAGTCTTGGCTATACCAACTACCAGAACACGTCATGAATTCTAATGGAAATCATAGCTCATCACTTAGCTATGCTAGCTTTAGTCCAACTGACCTTTCTCTACTCTTCCCCCTCAGCCCCAAAATAAAATCGCAGCGCCGAATATTTTCAGTTTAATCTCCAGTCAAGTCGAGGCAGAACTCATCCCCTTAAAAACTTCTCAACACTAAGCGAGTAGAGTGAAGAGGCTGGCTGATTCAGCGGCTCTCTTTGATTTCGGCGAGGGAAAGATTATATAGGAGGCCACAGTGAGCGATTTCAGTTCAGAGGTCCTGGTCTGCGAGGTGGACTTCACAGATAAAACCCCCTTTCATGTCCTCCATCGGCAGAACCGTCACGGAGAGAGACGGCGGGCTCTGCCTGCAGCACTGACACCTCAACACTCAGTGGAGGCACTGAACCCCGGGTTAAACCGATGGTTTGGAAGTATATCTTATACAGCGTTTTTCATTCTGCCGCAATTACGGCGAGGATGTAACGCGAAGAGCGTAATTAGTTTCTCCCGTCTCGCTGCACCGGGGGAGAGGAATCCTCGGCCGCTGTAATTGGTCCTTCAAAAATCAATGGTGGAACATTTTTTTTCGTTTTTTTCACACCAGAGTGAGAGAGTTTTGTTGGTGTAATTAGGGCGACATGTTTGTTCTGATTCCTCCTTGTTCCCCAGATGAATGTGTGTCGACCGAAACCCAGCGACATGCCTGTTGTTAGATTCTATCGCAGGTCGCCATGGGGGACCGAAAAGAAAAAATAATAGATTTAACATTAGCGAGCCTTCCCCCGGCCCTGTTTAGAGAGCCTTAGCGTCACAATGCCGGGAGAAAAACAGTGTTCACTAGTAGCAGAGAAGGGCTCAGTCAGTCCGGGGCTGAGCCCACAACGTTTTGTTCCTCAGTTTGAGAGAGAGAGAGAGAGAGAGAGAGAGAGAGAGAGAGAGAGAGAGAGAGAGAGAGAGAGAGAGCGAGCATCAGCACTGAACACCAGGGTGGGTTGCCATGGCAACACCGGATGAAACTCTGTTGGGTTGTGGCGCGGTGTCAAGGTCTGAGCCTCTGTGTGGAGGCAGTGTGTGCTGGCTGCGTGTCGAGCATGCCTAACAACTTGGCGCATATCCCCCGTTCAATGTCCTCGCGACGCCGCCTAAAGTTTAATAAAAACGTGTCTCGCAGAATGCTAGCCTTTTACCGTGCCACGTAAATAGTTCTTATTAGAAGCCGCCACGATAGACTATCATGACTGACGAATGCTTGGAGCTTTAAGTGTGCATTGGAAAATATTCTGTTACCTCAAGGTCATCGTCTTACAGACGACATCCTGGAAAAAGTGTTTTTGATCAAACCACCGGTATGACACACGTTCATCATCAATAGGCCTTGTTTCCAATGTGCGTTCACTGAATCCCCTGAGGTTGATGAAACAATAGCTATAACAATAGCCTATTATCTGGGGTGTTCACGCCCGGGCTGTTGTGGGTATTGTGTGAAAACATGTTGTTCTTATGCATGTTATAAAACCCAGATTTGCAGACAGTTGAATCATTGGCGTCCGCCTCTCTGTCCTCCTCTCTGTCCTCCTCTCCCTCGAAGCTTTCTCTTGACTTCAATAGCAAACCAAAAATCAGCCAACTGGGCTTTTTTCTGAATCTTTTACCCAATCCAACTGGGTCTCTGAGCTGACCAGAGAATCTCAAGAGATTCTTCCATTTGCCAACTAGGCTAAAGTGGACTTAACAGGCTTACAGTGTAGCTGGGATACAGACACACACACACACAGTGGGATACACACACACTGTGTGTGTGTGTGTGTGTGTGTGTGTGTGTGTGTGTGTGTGTGTGTGTGTGTGTGTGTTTGTAGAACATCCCGCATGGACCAGAACAACACACACACACATACATACACTGGGTTCGAGTCAATAGTGTTTGAGTGTGTGCGTGCGTATGTTTGTGTGTGTCTGTTCGGTGTGTGTATGTTTGTGTGTGTGTGTGTCTGTTCGGTGTGTCTGCCTGTCTTGTGTGTGTGTGTGTGTGTGTGTGTGTGTGTGTGATACTACCTGCTGACACAGAAGCGCTGCAGAAGTTGTGTAATTCTGACTGTGTTTGTTACACAGTTCCCTCTTGGCTCGGTTAAATCTCAACCCAATTTGCACTACGGTTGATAAAAAAAGCTTATAACAAACTGCCGTACGGTGAACAGCCATACATTATCCCCGCGCTCACGTCGACTCCATTCAACTCCGCCTTTGATTTATATTACCAGCCGGTTCATACCTCAGCTCGCATTTGTACGTTATTGAATTGCGGGGGCAGATTGCCATCAACACATTCTCTTTTGTTATTCATAAATCAATGTTTCCACACCCAGGGACACCTTGCACCCACAAAGCCCCTGGATTCTGAGTGTTTTTAATCTCTGCACTATCTCCATCCATTCAAATGGAGGATGCGAAATCCAATTTACTGCCAGGTATTCCCGGCGGTTTTCAGCCCTCACTATACACGTCGAGATGTGCTAACGGCAACGGTGTGCGCGCAGGAATTTCTGAAGCATGAGGAAAACAGATTTAAGAATAAAACGGGAATTCTTTCACCGGTGGAAACGAGCAGCAGCCCAGTCCCAGCTGATAGGGTAAAAACGATAAGGCGGAAACATTTCTCTCCATCCGCTGTTCTCCGATTGCCTTCCCTTCGAGCCGTCCCTCCACCTTGTGTCCAGTGTTTGGGAGGTGTTGCCCCTGAGGTGTGTGTTGTGATGGAGGGACCACTAAGTGGGTGCACTAGGAACCAGAGCTTCAGGGGATGGAGAGTCGGTGGCTGGCGGCTGTTTCTCGGTACCAAACAGGTTCCACGGGCAGCTGTGCATTAGACACGCTAAAAATTGCAATTTTCTGCCCACGTAATTGGCTTCAGCTAGACCTGGTTCCCTGTCAGCCTCGTGATGGGTCCGTAGGGACTTTGGCTGGGAGTCCTTGGGGAGGGAGAACGATTTTTTTTTCCAAATAACCCGAAAATATTTGATGACATCCCCGGCTGGGGTTCAGAGTTGTTGTTTGATTTGGTCGCTTTTTCCATGAAGCAAAAGCAATACACCTGCATTATAATTATGTATAGGGGTACATACTGTAAATAGGGATGTTTGTTCCCTATGGCAGTATGTATGGGTCTTGAATGCCTTGAGAGTCATGGGGGTGTTAACGTGTGAAGTCCACGGAGAATGTCACTGTGATTGAGGGCTGTACAAATAAAATGGACTTAAGCTTAACATCTGATGCCTCAAGATCGGCTCTATTGATATCTATGGATTGCGATGATATGAACCCTGATCTGCCTTTTCCCCCTCCCAGGTGGTCGATTCAAGAAGGAAATCGTGGTGGACGGACAGAGCTACCTCCTCCTGATCAGAGACGAGGGAGGGCCTCCAGAATTACAAGTACGTACTTATTTCATTTCCGTCTCTCTTTTTCCTTCTGCTTGCCTTTTCTAAAGCAGCTCAAATGTCAACAGAGATTATTTGTATAGCGACACTGTAGCGCGAGGAGGAGACGGTGGTGAAGGATAATTTCCCCGCCGCCTCTATGACGTTGTTATGTATGTATTCATTTATTTTCTGGGTGTTCTGCACAAAAGGCAGTATCAAGACCGCAGCAGAGATGATACTAAAATCTGCCAATGGCAGTTCTTTAGTGCCCCCCCCCCTCCCGCACCCCCCACCCCCCTCCTTGTAATCATTGTATTTGTATGGATGCAACAGAGGCTTTACTTAGTGTTTGTTGATACATAAGCAACCGTATTTTGGTGGCCCTAAGTGACTCCCCCCTCTCCCCAACCACACACAAACACACATACACACAGACAGACACACCCTCTCTCTCACACACACACACACACACACACACACACACACACACACACACACACACACACACACACACACACACACACACACACACACACGCAATGCAAAACAAGCTGAAAGACGTACGTTTGCAATTTCTCAACCTCATTTTGTGATCATTTTAGGCGTAAGGGGCAAAAGTCGGTCCAGAGCCGAGTGAGACCACTGCAGCTGCAGTCTGTGAAAAAGGGGCTGCGATGTGATCCTTAGGGGCAGTGACGCCCCTTCGATTTACGCGCTCTAAGACTGGTTGTTTCTGCCACCGACAGGCTCAGATTGTATGATGACGTCAATGAAAAGATCCCTGCAGAGAGATGTGACTTTCAACCTTTGCTTTGATCCAGTATGTTTGTTGTTGTGAACAACCGAGTATGGCTCAAGGAAAAGTCTCGCTCTGAAATATCGTGGTTGCAGGAAATGTTCCTGTTGTCTTTACAATCTCAACTGTCCTTCAGAATCAGAATCTGAATTGCTTACATTCTTATTGTACAAGAGTACCATTATTAGGTTTCTCAACAACCATACAACTCAACATAGCAGCAACAATACAACGTTTTATGTAGTAAATAGATAATCACAAATAAAAATATGTAAAAATATATACAAAAAATAATTAGCAGAAGGGTAAAATGATAGTGGTACCAGTCACAGTACTTAAGATTACACTAAGCTACGCTTGTTGTAGTCCAAAACAACAAACACTCCTCACTCCAGCTCTCTCTCGTTTCCACCATTCTCTTCCTGCAACTTTGGCGAGACTTCTCCTTGAGCGAGACTCTGTTGGTCACAATGACAAACAGATACGATCAGGTGGAATGTAAAGATTTTAATTTTTCTCCGTAGGGATCATTTCCACAATGTGACTATATTCTGAGCCAGTCAAATAGCCAAAGGATGACATTGCCGCTTTTGAGGATTACGTCTACAGCGGTCTTGCTCAATAATTTGCCTTTTTCAAAAATTGCCGTCCGCAATTAGTCCCTTAGATCCAAAATGTTTGGAAAATCCACAAGTTGTCCTTTAATTCTTTGAGGTTTCACTCTTCATCCCTCTTCTGTCCTATCCTAATAACCCATTTCTTTGATTTTATTAATGTGTCATAGGTGTTTACCAAAGTATGACGAAGATTGTTTCATGTCCATCTACATGCATACAGATATCGTTGAAAACGTTTTCAGTAGACTTCCTGTCCACCCCAGCCGGGGAGTATGCTAGTATGAGAAGTTACAACAGAGCACCAGCCCAATCTCTGCGTCCTCACGAGAACACCAAAACAATTCCAATAGCCTTGCGTGGCTACAGAGTTTATTTTAGAGACAGAGAAGTCCTGGAAACTTCTAGGCTACAATGACAAGCCAGAAGGTAGCAACAGTGCGTATCCCTAAAAATATGTCAAACACAACACCAGTGCTTTCGAGTTCGAAAATGTCAGCATCACGTCAAACAAAAAGTTGTACAAAACCGTGGGAGATGTTTTCCAAAAGCTGACAGAAAACGCAGCTCTGTCGCTGACAGGAGGCCAAACCTGTCAGTTGTTGCAGCAGCTAGAAACAATAAGCATACCTAATTACAACGCCGGTGCACTTTCCGCTCAAGGAAAGGTGTTGTCTGCCTTGTATAAATGTTGTTTTAGTGTAATGGTTTCAAGAAAGGGCTCATGCTCTCACAGCCGCCAGGGGTTGCAGCATCAACAATTGTTTGTGTATCATAGCGCCCAGGTGTGTCTTGCTGTTGATAAGCAGCTAGCATACCTCTGGGCGCGGGTCTGAGTGCTATGCTAGCTCCATGGCTTGGCGGCTGGCCGGCTGCATAATTAGCTTGGTAATGAAAGGCCTCCGTCATGTTTCTCCTCCTGCTCATGGGAGACCACTGAGCCGAGCTCGCAGAGCTTCCATTTGCAATTAATTCCCGGCGGGCTAAGCAGGCTGGCTGCGTGTGTGAATGCCGAATGAAAGGGAGCAGCGACATGAGAGAACCGTCATCATTTATTTTCCAACTGTCGGCTCCTCTGCGGGTTCTCAACTTTAAAACCGCGGTCTTGGGAGCTAATGGTGTGACTTACGTATTCAGCTCACGGTATCATGTTTCCCCCTCCGTTCAAGCGTGACGTACAATGATAGGCCTCAGTAGAATCTGCGGTTCTTTTGACTCTGATAGGACCGGGCATTAGAGAAGGGGGGAAGGAATCCGGAGCATGACAGTTAATTGATATCCATCCCTCGGAGTGGGTTTTGTTGAGCTGCGAGGCTTGCGCAACACTGCCCCCTTGTGTCCGTGCGTGGAGCTTCAGTCCACAATGGATTCTCTTTTGCGTGATGATTGATTCGGTTTAATAATGCTGCATTTCAAAGCATCGGCGGATCTTAATATACTCTAATCAATCGGGCCTCAAATTCATGAGATATTTTTAAAAGATTGAAACGTCCCTCTAGTGTGTTCTCAAGGATAAATTAAAAATGTTTCCTCAACTTTAATAAGCTGATATTTAAAAACCACTCTCTTTCTTCGTTAAATAAAACACGCACTCAGAAACATCACAATGCATTCTAAACACGTCTGCATTGTGCGAGGCACCGTCTCACCGGCCCCACTAATCCCTGAGGAGACGACAATTACATGGGATTTATTCTCCTCTAACACGTTTTTTATTGTTCTGCTGTCTCTTCTCCCTCTCCCCACCTCTCCTCTTCCCCCCTAGTTCGCCGCCTGGGTGGATGCGGTGGTGTTTGTCTTCAGCCTGGAGGACGAGATCAGCTTCCAGACCGTCTACAACTACTTCCAGCGTCTGTCCAACTACAGGAACACGGCGGAAGTTCCCATGGTGCTGGTGGGAACGCAAGGTGAGGCAATGTCTACTTTGTTCAGAGTTCACCTAAACACTGCATAGCCTCCCCCTCTAGCCCCCAACCCCACCCCTCTTACATACTTATTGTATGTCGTACGTCCTGGCACTTAAGAATAATACTTAGCATTGTGTAACATCTTATCCTAGCTAGCTTTGTTGTGTACGGGGAATGGGTTAACCTAGCGATGGTAAGTGCTAGGCACTTTTATGAACATCCTGAATCTATGCCCTAAATGTAAATCTCTACCGTGAACACTTCACCTCACCTCACACGGGGCCTCAGTTCCCTTCAGGATGAACCGTTTTGAAAAGGTGAACCTTTATCAACAAACCTCTCCTCTACTAGATGCCATCAGCGCCGCCAACCCCCGCGTGATCGACGACTCGCGGGCCAGGAAGCTGTCCAACGACCTCAAGCGTTCGACGTACTACGAGACCTGCTCCACCTACGGCCTCAACGTGGAGAGAGTCTTCCAGGACGGTGAGACAGAGCTTCTTCTTCTTGTTTTGATTTCAGCAGAGACAAACACACACTCACCAGACCTGGTGCTGTCCTGAGTCGGAGGACGCCCCTGTCAGGTGCTAGTTTCAGGGACTAGTTTCAGGGGCTAGTTTCAGGGGCTAGTTTCAGGGGCTAGTTTCAGGGGCTAGTTTTAGGGGCTAGTTTCATGGTCTAGTTTCAGGGGCTAGTTTCAGGGGCTAGTTTCAGGGGCTAGTTTTAGGGGCTAGTTTTAGGGGCTAGTTTCAGGGGCTAGTTTCAGGGGCTAGTTTCAGGGGCTAGTTTTAGGGGCTAGTTTCAGGGGCTAGTTTTAGGGGCTAGTTTCAGGGCGGATAGGAGGGTCTTGTTGTTTTCTTGTTGACGATGTCGCGGTTTGAAGTCTTGGAGGTCAATTTCGATAGCTAGATCATCTTTATATTTTTGAAAAAGGAAGATGGTGCAGACGATGATGAACCTTACGACACAGAGAAGAGCGAGGTCTTGCATGTTTAGGTGAACAACGTTGATGGTAAATGGTACATGGTCTGCATTAATAGAGCGCTTTTCTAACCAGTGGCCACTCAAAGCACTTTACAATATTGCCTAACAATCACCCATTCATGCACACTTTCGAACACCGACGGCGGTGTCAGCCAGGCAAGGCGACAGCCAGCTCGTCAGGAGCAGTTAGGGTGAGTCATCCTGCTCAGGGTCACCTCGACACTAGCAGGCCAACCCACTCCACCTTCCGGAGCCACGTCCCGCTGATGAATTGACAGCAGTCCCGTGACTAAAGCAGTGGTCATGTGACACTGTTGGGGTTAGGCCAGGTCAGGCGCCATTTTCTATTCCTTGGGAAGTCATAATAATGAGGATCCATTTTAAGAAAACGGTCCTCACATGACCTTGGGGTTTAATTTGAGACGAGGAGCAAACGGGCATAGGGTGCAGAACATACCGGAGCATCGGCCCATTCATAACCCGCCCGGCTGCGGAAATAAAACGAGACATGACGCGTATTAATAAACAATCAGAGGTTGCGTAACATTTACATCGAACTACGAATGTCCCCCGCGCACGTCAACATCCTTCACGGCGTTCCAAACCACAAATTGTGATGTTTTTGTCTGGCGCATCCGTAAGCACGCCGCCCCACAGCCATTGAATATTCAAGTGTCACGCGCGTTTGAAGTATGCAAAAAGCGTTTGAAGTATCTGAAAGGCGTCATTAGAAAAAGAGCCCATTTGTTTCAATAGATTCCCCTCAGGGCCCGCGGTGCTTCCGAAAGCCTGCTTCACGCCCGACTCTGCCGCTACACACGCACGGCAGCCAGGGGTTTGGCTCGCCGCTGCTCATTGGCTGTCGATACACGGGCGGGTATATTGTTTTGTTTTTTGTTTCGCCTTTTTTTCACCTCACAAAGCTGCGTTTAATTGCTTCCGGAAGCCCCATTTAGAAAATAATTAAAAGACACAGAGAAACGGCACACTCTGCGTCTCATCTCCTCTCCCTCTCCTCTCCCTCTCCTCTCCCTCTCCTCTCCTCTCCTCTCCTCTCCTCTCCCCTCTCTTCTCCTCTCCTCCCCTCTCTTCTCCTCTCCTCCCCTGTCTTCTCCTCTCCTCCTCTCCTCCTCTCCTCCCCTCTCTTCTCCTCTCCTCTCCTCCTCTCCTCTCTCTCCTCTCCCCGGCAGCCCTGTTGCATCAGCCAGCGGCGTGGCAGAACCCCAGCTGTCACTGCGACTTGATATCGTCTCTCTCTTGCTGTCTCTCTCTCTTTCTCTCTCATTGTCACTCTCTCTCTCTCTCTCTCTCTCTCTCTCTCTCTCTCTCTCTCTCTCTCTCTCTGTCTTTTTGCCTTCCGCTCTGTCTCTCTCTGTGTTTCGCTCACTCACTCTGTCTCTCTCTCTGTCTCTCTCTCCTTCTCTCTCTCTCTCTCTCTCTCTCTCTCTCTCTCTCCCCCTCCCTCCCTCCCTCCCTCCCTCTCTCTCTCTCTCTCTCCCCCTCGCTGTCTGGCTCTCTCGTTCCTAATTCATACCACGCTCAGCCTCCCTCTCCTCCAATGCCTCTGACCACCCTATCATCATCACCGCCACCTTCCGGATAAAACCCAACCAATCCCCTTCAGCCCCACCAGCCCTGCTCCTCCCCGCTTTGAGACAAATGGCAGTGTGCAGCATGGACATGGAGAGCCATGACTCCTGAGCTGCAGGGTGGAGTTCAGGGGGGGGGGGGGGGGGCTCACGTTATCAGGCTCACGTTAGTGCGGTTGAGTATAATGGATTCGTTTTATTAATCGAATTTATTTTAAGTAGGGTCTCTCACTCTCTATATCTTTCTCTCTCTCTCTCTGTGTGTCTGTCTCTGTCTCTCTCTGTCTCTGTCACTCGCTCTCTGTCTCTGTCTCTCTCTATGTCTGTGTCTCTGTGTCTCTCGCTGTCCCTCTGCCTCTCTCTCTCTCTCTCTCTCTCTCTCTCTCTCTCTCTCTCTCTCTCTCTCTCTCTCTCTCTCTCTGTGTCTCTCGCTCTCTCTCGCTCTGTCTCTATGTGTCTCTGTCTCTCGCTCTCTGTCTCTCACGCTCTCTGTCCCTCCCTCTCTCTCTGTCTCTGTATGTGTCTCTCTGTCTCTGTGTCTCTTTCACCCACTCTCTCACTCCCTCCCTCAATCACTCAGCTTGGATGATTTGTATGCGTCGCAGTATGAGATGGTATTGCTCGGCAGTATTAGATGATATTGCTCGGTGTTCACCCACGAGGTGGTTTATATAACCAACTCTCCCTCTGTCCTTGTGTGGCCGGCGTTTGACATCAGTGTGGGACTGTGTTTACGTAAAGGGCTGAGTAGGAGGCAGGTAGGTGTCCTGCCTAGTAGGGCATGCAGGTTGCAGCATTAGTCGTGCTTTGGTAACATTTTGTGAGACAAATGAAAAAGATGTCCATGCTCTTTTATTTTTTTTATTTTTTATTTTTTTGCATACAGGTGTGGTTGCAGAATCATATTTCGCATCATTTGCCATTCCTCAATTCAAATGAATACAGAGACTTAACAATCTATTATGATCTATGATCTATAAACGATCTATTATCAAGTATATCGTTCACTATTATGAACCATAGGGAGGCTGAGCGTGATTTGCATTGGGAACGAAAAGAGAAAGACGAGAGATGTGAACTAGCATGATTTGTTTACCTAGACGGGTAATCATTATTTGTAATATATAACACAACAATGACCACAGGAGGAGTATAAATGTCCATACATAATATATGGCCCACTCTGTTTACATTAGCACCGAGTTATAGTGACAGGAAGAGGGCCAGGACAACCCAATGTTCAAACAGGCGTCCGGCCCTGCCAGTCGGTCTGACCAGCTGCCTCGCCCGCCTGTTGACCTGTTGTCGTGGTCTTGTCTGCAGTGGCCCAGAAGGTGGTGGCCCTGAGGAAAAAGCAGCAGCTGTCCATCGGCCCCTGCAAGTCCCTGCCCAACTCCCCCAGCCACACGTCTGTCCCCTCGGCGTCCATCCCTTCGGTCCACATCAACCAGGTAACCCGGGTAACCCTTCACTGCTAGGCTAGGCTGCTAGCTGTTAGCGCTAATTAGCTTAAAAAAAACAGTTGGGCCCTACTTTATAATATATTCTTTTTGCATTAAACCCTGATGGAAAATGATCATCTATCCTATTAATGGTGTTTATGTTTCATGTACTTTTTTGGGGCACCGCTAATTGAAAAAAAATTTAAGCATATAAAGACATGAGTTATATTTCTTTAACACAAGCAACGTAAATCGTCGGTTGGGAGATTCAGCCAGCGTTTTGGGTTTCAGCCGTAAAGTACGTTGGTTGTTATTCTCTGACTTACCCTCCTAACATTGATCTGTTCCTTTCCCCTCCCATCTCTCGATTCTCTCCCATCTCCCCTGACACACAAATTGTACCTCCATTCCTGCTCCCTCATTATCTATCCCTCCGTCTTCCGGTCCTTTGTCTCTCTCTCTCCCTCTCTTTCTCCAACTCATACGTCTCCCCCTTTTCGGTTCCTGCTGCTCTCTCTCTCTCTCTCTCTCTCTCTCTCTCTCTCTCTCTCTCTCTCTCTCTCTCTCTCTCTCTCTCTATTGCTCTCTCTCTATTGCTCTCTCTTTCCCTATCTAATATTCCTCCCACTTCTGGGACTGTCTCTCTCTATCACTCACTCACTCTCTCTCAATCACTCTCAATCACTCACACACTTACTCTCTCCCTCCTTCCGTCTCCTCTTCCCCCTTCCTCCCCCCCTTCTCTCTCTCCCCCCTTCCTCCCCCCCTCTCTCTCTCCCCCCTCTTCCTCCCTCCCTCCCTCCCTCTCCCTCTACCACCTCTCCCTCTCTCTCCCTTCCCCTCCCTCTCTCACCCTCTCTCCCTTCCCCCCCTCTCTCCCCCTCCCTCTCTCCCCCTCCCTCCCTCCCATCCCGCTCTCTCTCCCTCCCCCAGGCGGCCAACGGTGGCGGGGCCTTCGGCGACTACTCCTCCTCGGTGCCCTCCACCCCAAGCATCAGCCAGCGGGAGATGCGCATCGAGACCATCGCCGCCTCCAACACGCCCACGCCCGTCCGCAAGCAGTCCAAGCGCCGCTCCAACATTTTCACAGTAAGTATGCGCCAGCTGATGCAGAGCAACACCCACTCGCACTACTGAAGGGAGGGAGGGAGGGAGGGAGGGAGGGAGGGAGGGAGGGAGGAAGGGAGAGAGGGAGGTTGGGTGGGGGTGTGCGCTGCAGAGAACACGTTGCCCACCAGAGGGAGACAGAGAGGCCCGTCCCCGGAAATCCAAAGCCCGCCTCCCTCTCCCTCTCTCCGCCCCCCCCCCCCCCCCCCCTTGTCCCAGCACCTGAAGGCAGGAGTACTGCGCTGGCGACCCCGAGACTTAGTGGGGGAACGGAGTGTTCAAGAACATAAAGAATATAAACAAATAGATAAAAAATGAGGCGAAGAAAACACTGCGTGAAAGCAGTGTTCTTTCTTTCTTTCTTTCTTTCTTTCTTTCTTTCTTTCTTTCTTTCTTTCTTTCTTTCTATATTTCTCTCTCTCTCGGTCTCTCTCTCTCTCTCTCTCTCTCTCTCTCTCTCTCTCTCTCTCTCTCTCTCTCTCTCTCTCTCTCTCTCTCTCTCTTTATTCTGCTCTGATAAAAGCAAACACCAACTCTTTCACTGTGGGGGCAAAACACGCTTTTCTATTTTCTTCCCCTAAACGTCCGAGAGGTAAACCAAACGCACCTCTTCAGAGACCCCACCCCTCTCTACAAACCTGGACCCTCGGCTCTGTCTAAATCTTTGCCCTCCCCTCCACCCCCTCTCCCCCCCTCCCTTCTTATTCCTTACTAGATCCTTTCTTTGCAGTAACACCCACTTTTTGGCGGAGGGGGGTGGGGGGTGGGGGGGGTGGGGGGGAAGAGATGGTCCGCGACAAGCCCCGCCCCCTTCCCACTCCCACTCCCACTATGAAACCTTATCTCCCCTCCAGTCCGCCGGGCCTTCTTATAACCCACACCTTCCCCCTCCTCCCTAACCCCTCAGCCCAGTGCCAACCCCGCCCCTTTTGTCTGCTAACCCCCCCCAACCCTAACCCCACCCTCACCCTCCTCCTCTACCGGTGCCAAGCATCCTAATTGGCCCTCGATACAACGACACCAGCGCCAAGACCTGCCCCCCCCTCGCCCCCGCCTCCATAATGGTGTCATGTACTTTATAGCCCCCCCCCCCCTCTCCTGTCAGCCCTGAGCTCTTACCTGGACGGTGTTTTCCCTGCACTAACATGCACTCTGCCTTCCTCA
This sequence comes from Gadus chalcogrammus, assembly GCF_026213295.1. NCBI lineage: Eukaryota > Metazoa > Chordata > Actinopteri > Gadiformes > Gadidae > Gadus > Gadus chalcogrammus. Next base: position 4,694,101 of record NC_079419.1, read on the forward strand.
GCTGTCCTATAAGCCTGCCCTTGTGTTTTTGTTTTGTCGTGTTCTACCCGTAGCCTCTCCCCCGTTCCCTCTCCTCCTCCACCGTTACTGCCCCCTGGCCAGCCTTCTCTGCTTAGGACCGCCCCCCCCTCTCTCCCCCCCCCCCCCCCCCCCCCCCCCCCCTATCCCGCCCTGCTGCCTCCCCCCCCCCCCCCCCCCCCCCCCACCACCTTCCCCTCTCGCCCGCTCTCCTCCTCCCCCTCTTCTCTCTCTCTCTCTCTCTCTGTCTCTTTCTGTCTGCTACCACAACCTCCTCGCTATGGTACCCTCTCTCTCTCTCTCTCTCTCTCTCTCACCTCTCTCTCCTGCCTCTATTCTTCTTCGCCCATCCATCTCCCCCTCTCCCTCCCTCTCTACCTCCCCCCCCCCCTCACCCGGGCGGAGAGGGGAGGCTCCGCCCCTGGGCGGCGGCAGCGTCCAAGAGCAGTGCAGGCTTTGTGCGGCGTGTGTTGTGTGTGTGTGTATGTATGTGCTCTATAGCTTCCCCCCTTGTTCTTTCCCTCCTCCTCCTCCTCCTCCTCCTCCACCCCCCACTCTCCCCTCCCCCCCCCCCCCCCCCCCCCCCCCCCCCCTCCCCTCCCGCTAGGTAGTGACTAACCATGTCCACCAGAGACACGAGCCCCACCTCCCCGTGCGCGTCGTCATGGAGATGCCGAAGCACGCCACCTACCCGGTGTGGGTACCGGACTGGCAGGCCGAGCGGGAGTTTCAGCTCATGACCTTCTGAGGAGCGACGCGGGGGAGGGACGGGGGGTGGGGGAGGGGGGAGTGGGGGGAGAGGGAGGGAGGGAGGGAGGGAGGGGAAGGAGGGGAGGACCGGCGTGGGTGGGGCGGAGGAGATAGCCGAAGGGTGGGGGTCGGGGGTTTGATGGAGAGGGGGGATGGGGTGGGGAGGGTCGGGGAGAGGAGGGGTGACGATGGGCGAGGGACAGGGGGAGGGGAGGGACACTTTCCACACTGACACTTGGAAGATCCCGGGATTGCAACGTTGACACGCAATGATGAGCTTCTTTTTCTTTTGGGGGGGGGGGGGGGGGGGGCGGGGAGGAAGAGGAGCACTTTTAGGTATGGGGGGGGGGGGGGGGAAAGTGGATAAAATGGTAAATCAACAGAAGCAATTAATTAGAGGCGACCCCTTGCCTGGCTTTTCTTTTTGTGAACAAAAAAACGAACCCTTACTATAAAAATAGATGTTCTTGTAAAAGAGCCGGTCACTAATAACTGGCAGGTCACCACACAAAAAAGTCAAACCCGCCATAACTTCTGCCCACTCTCTCGGTATGTCAGTGTTGTTTTGGAGAGTTTCTGGACAGATTCTTATCGAAGGAACATATGCCTTAATGTCATCAGACACAAATTGAAAGACTACTTCATCAGTACCAATATCAAATCCACTTAAATCATCGCATACAAGGATATTTCATTGTATACTGTAGTTGGCACAAAAAACTAATTCTCAAACGTTTTTTCTTTTTGTTGACAGTTAAGTACGTAGTGTAAACTATTTTCATAAAAAAATTGTTGGGACGTGAAATTTAAAAAAATATATACTGTCGATCACAGCAGTTCATAATAGTTCCCCGATGTGTTTGTTCTGTTAAAAGATGTAAAGTCCCGATTATGAACGGACTCCTTATTTTGAAACTTTAGTCTTCATTAATACAAACAGAATTATCAGTTACATTCGAAGACCATTAGGTCATCCTGTATATTAATAACTCATATGTTTCAGCATTTTTTTTATGATTCAGTATCATTAAACTAAAAGCAGATGAAGTTTTATTTAGATGGTTAATTTCTCCGGCTTTTTCACCCGCACCATTTCAGTCCACCAGGCATGGTCATCTCAAGCCAACTTTCCATAACTCCTCCTGGCCATTAGGTGTCAGAGCAGTATCCATAATCTTTCTTAGTGCTTCCATGGTCAAGTTACCATAGCGGTTTTGGCATCAGTCTAGGGTTTCTTGGGGTCTTCAGGCTGTCTTGTGCGTCTCGTCTGTCCGTTCGTTTTGTGT
>NC_079419.1:4696254-4708754 GCF_026213295.1 Gadus chalcogrammus
AAACACACCAAAAGGACAATCGCAACCACATTCGATTCTCCAATCGATCCCAGCAGGAACCCAACTCGTCCCCTCTGTCGTTGCCACACCAAAAAAAAAGGCCAACAAATCGGCAGCTCTCGAAAAGCACTCTTGAAAAAGCAGCCTCAAACTGGCTAAAAACCAGGCGTGTAATTAGCTGTGGTCCCCCCAGACATGAGGCGGGCTCCATCACGCCGCTCCTCCTCTGTTGTAGCTGGCTTTAAGTTCCTCTGGAGTCCAGCTGCGGATTAGGAAATTGAGGTTTAACTGCCTGTGCTGATAGTAGGTGTTTATCTCAATACTTTGTTTTGTCTCTCTCCTCGAGTCGCTCTCATTTCCAAAAGCTGTCCCCGGAGCCCCGGCTCTCGTAATAGGTTTCGCTTTCTACATGCCACAGTATCAAGGGGAGGGGATGATGGGGGGGGGGGGGGAACAGAATAACTAGATTCTCATCTGAGCTCTCGACACACTGCCCACAGATACACGCGCAAATTGGTGGCATTTTCATTTTGTTCTCGTGCGCTAAATGTGCTCGCCATTAGCGCTCTGATGTCGCTTTCGTTTGTGTGCCCGTTTATTGGAGCAAGGTGCGCTTATTACTTTTGCGGGCGCGATTGCTTGTGTGCATCTGTGTGTGGTTGTGTGCCTGTGTGTGTGTGGCTGTGTGCGCGCGTGTGTGTGTGCGAGTTGTGTGTGTCGGCACTAGGTATTTGTGTCCCTGTGCATGTGGTTGCCTTCATATTTACAAATGTAGCAGTAAGACGGCGTTTGTGTGTGTGGGTGTGTGGGTGTGCGGCCCTGGGTGTGTGTCGGGGAGATAAAGAGTGTGTTCCCTCTCCCGCTCTCCTCCTCTCTGAGTTGGGCTGTGGTTCCCTCGGGGCTCCTGTGGCAGTAATGGCCTGCTCCTGATTGCTCTGATACAGGTTAGGAATATTGGCTTTAATGATGTGTAAAATGAGCAAGCAGTGCCAGTGACATTTACAGATGGCACCGCCTTGGCCTGTTCTTCCCAACTGCTCGTTAATTCACGGGAATGGCGAGCACTCCTTTAAGTGACTGGCTGACGCGGGCCTGCCTGCCTGTGTGCGTGTCTGCCGGTGTGTGTGCGTGCGTTTGTGCGTGGAGGACGAACTGGAAGGCAACAACATCACACTTCCTGGAAACCACAGCGATGGCTCCCCTTTTGATGGGTCCTCTTCAGCCCCTGTCTTGTTCCCACACTCACACACACATAAACAGACATATACACACACACACACACACACACACACACATACATCCATATAGAAACACACACACACACAAACACATTCACATGCGCATTCGAACACGCGCACTGATAGCATACAACACAGTACAATACAGAAGATACCCTCTGTACGATACTGTCTATTATAGTACCGAGTATATATTCTGTACTTTAATAGACGGTATAGTAAAGAGTAGTATGCAGTCTATCCTCTGTACTATAATAGACAGTATGACAAAAGTGTATACTCTTACTATACTAGACGTTATAGTACTGAGTAGTATACAGTCTATCCTCTGTACTATAATAAGCAGTATGACAAAACTGTATACTCTTAATATACTAGACGTTATAGTACAAAGTAGTACAGAGTCTATCCTGTGTGCTATAATAGACGGTATAGTATAGAGCAGTATAGAGTACATTCTCTGTTCTATAACAGACAGTATAGTAGAGTAGTACAGAGTCTATCCTGTATACTATAATAGACGGTATAGTATAGAGTAGTATAGGGTACATTCTCTGTCCTATAACAGACAGTATAGTAGAGTAGTAGAGTCCCCCTGCTGCCCGCCATACAGACGACCCAGCTGGGGTCAGCAGCACCCAAACACCCCCGGAGGTACTAATCTGGGGCCGGGGCGCGCCCTGCCACATCTGCTGTGTGACACACACACACACACACACACACACACACACACACACACACACACACACACACACACACACACACACACACACACACACACACACACACACACACACACACACACACACACACAGAGTGATAGTCCTGGATTCACTCTGCTCCCTTCCATCGTACTGTGTCTTTTTTTGTCAACATATATTATTTTTTTGGGGGGGGTAATATTTTTTTTATAATGCTATACTTGGATCTCGGGTTATTCTACTTATTAATGGAATTTACTTGCAGGCACAATTATTTTTTTATTTTTTTCACTTTTGATTATTTACAGCCAGTGGATATCTTTATTTACATATAGGACAGTCATTGTGGCTCTGACGGATTTCGTTGCTGAACATTTTAAAGTTGTATTCTTCCCTCTTGTTTAATTGTCCTTACAGAAGATAGAAATTAGCTGGTGAATACTTACTTCTCTAGCTGCGGTGTGTCCGTCTCTCTGCAACTTAATGGCTACTCCATGCTAATAGATTTCTGGTGTTAACGATTCCTCCATGTTAACTAAAGCAAATAGTATTAGCATCATTATGCACGGTTTGCTTGTGCTGGCTCTAAATGGCCTCTATGGCCGTTCATTACGGTTACCATGGTAATTCAATTTTAATCAGTTGGAACTTGATAATAATGTGGAGCTGGTCAGTACCTGGTCGTATGGTGGGAGGGTGCTACACGCTAATGCTAATGTGACACGCTAATCAGTCCGGCTAACTGCCGGTGTTGAGTACTCTGTTGACTCGTTACGGTCCTCGTCGTAACGTATTTAGGAGCCGCGGTGATAGCAGTCATATCAGGGCCATTTCCACTCGAGGAAACACACTTTCCTCAACTTCCTCCGTTAACATCATTGCAGGACAAACACAGCTGTCACTCATAATGCTAATTAGGGCTCTGCTCTTCTTATGGACCCGATCCTGGGTGGGAGACTGAACTGGTAAAGGTATCCAACATTGACCGTGGACCGTCTGCCCCGGTACATTCTATTAGCAGACCCGTTATATATATATATGTGTGTTGGTCCTACCATGACACCTCTGTGAAACGGGTCTGTTGGCTTCTTCCTCAAGGGTCAGTGAACGTGACAGTACCACCGCGGCCATTTTGAATGAAATTGCGCTGGTTGACAAACGTATCAACACGTACGATGTGATGAAACACTGGATTTGAATGGACTCTGTCCACAAACATTTACATTTACATTAATGGCATTGAGTAGATGCTTTTATCTAAAGCGACTTACAATTAATTACCTTTGTCAGAAGAGACAATATATCGCTCGGGGTACAGTAAGGATGTTCATAGAACCGAGTGCCAAGCACTGCCTCGGACAACCAGAGTTCTTTTGAGAGCAAAATGTGACAAAAACAGCCAACACAAAGGGCTGTTGCCTCACTGTCCTCCTTAGTGAGTACAGTTTGGCTTCCATGGGAATTTCCCTTGCATGGAAAATTAGATTTGTTTTGCCATGTATAATCATCAGTTTAAGAGCGCAGCCATCCAGCGCTTTTTTAATCTCCATAATGAAAGTGTTTTAATGCCTCCAATTTGTTGCCTGACCAGTCAACAGAATAATTAGCTTTTTTTTCCAGGTTTATAAAAAGGAAATTACACGTGTTACAACATCGGAGAAACATTTGAGCATGGAACACACTAGAGCATGAACCTTGATATCCTGTAGAATGTTCTTTAAAGGAACCGGCTTTTATGGACCGTATGAAAACAAGGAACCCCGCAAAAAAACACCAGTAAGAGTCAAACTGCTCCGTCTGTCTTAATTCTTTCAATTTCTGACAATTTCCCTCCTGGCTTGAAACTCGTCCTTTTACCAACTGACACCTATTGCCCCCCACGGTCACAGTAATTAAATACCAACTTGTGCCTGGGAATCACACCCCCGCTTAAAGAAGACTTCACCGGGCATCTCTAAATACAGAGACTCTGCGAGTCCTCTATTGATTCCCTGTGACCTGTAGTCGATTGCACAAACTAAATCAGATAATTGAAGTTGGTGTCGAGCTAATTGGATTATTGCTTTCCCCCTGAAGAGTTGGTCCTCCACCCGAGCGAAGGGATTGCTACATTAGTGTATTGTCCGTGAGGCATCTGTCCCACGGCAGCCTCCGAAAGTATTGATTTATAAACATCAAACTAGCCCGTGTGAATATCAATGCCGTCATTGGCCGGCGTTATTGTGCGGCTGTGAGCTGCCAGTGTTTCATCACACAACAACGAGTCGATGAATTTCGTCGGTTAAACGTACATTTCGTTGGGGCTTGATTGCTAATAAATAGGATGTGTTGATTGCTTGTGTTAATGTGGCTAATGATGATAGGATAATTGCTGCTCGTGATGATATTGTTTGATGATTGATGATGTGAATTCCTTCTAAGTATTTCCTTTCTTGCGGGAAAAAATGTATGGTAACCCTTATTGATCAAATTGTAGTTCTCATTAACGAGCATCCGTGATAGGCTATCACGCTACAACTCCCGGTACGCAGTGAGGGAGAGCCATGTAGGAGCACGCCGTCCCCCCCTGTGCCTACTTAGTCTGGGCCCTCCTACCATGGTTTATGCAAATCAGCCCGCTATTTGCATAGACATAATTAGGTAATTACAAATCATTTGGGCTATGATCGGGAGCATGTGCAGGGACCGGCGATGTTACATCAGTCACGTTGTACTGTACGGAAATAATAAATTGCCTTCGCACAACGGAGCCTTTCTGACATGTGTTCCAGCATATGTTGTGTCAGACCTCTCGGGCGAAATGACAGGTTACATTTTCATAAGCCCTACTTAATCGAGAGCGGTTAATTATGGTAACAATCCCCTGTCGCACACGTCGCACATTGGTAATTTAGTTCAGCGGAGGTTTGAAGGGAGAGGAGGGGTTAGGCATCCTTTGTAAAGAGAAGAAGCAGCCTCTGCCGTTGATATTGTTCCGTTTTTGTGTTAATTAAAAGGCTCGACAGAATAGTTGCAACCAGACAAAATAAAAGTTAAACCTGACCCCAATATGTGAGAATATATTATTTTGAGGATATTTGAAGGGAATTTGTAAACCGATGCTAGCAATGGTTATAGGGTCGAAAAGAGGCGATCATATCACAAATATGAAGATCTGATAAGATGATTAATGTCGTCAAACCATATTTTTTATTGGAATATGGTTTATTATTTTTCAGTATTTCGGTTCAGTATTTAAAGTGTTTACAGCTGGTTAAGCTGTAGTCATTAGGTTTAAATAAACGGGTTCCTTAGTACTAACAGTGTTTACAACTGGTTTAGCTGTAATCTTTAGGTTGAGATAAACTGGTTCCTTAGTACTAAAAGGGTTTACAACTGGTTTAGCTGTGATCTTTAGGTTGAGATAAACTGGTTCCTTGGTACTAAAAGGGTTTACAACTGGTTTAGCTGTGATCTTTAGGTTGAGATAAACCGGTTCCTTAGTACTAAAAGGGTTTACAACTGGTTTAGCTGTAATCTTTAGGTTGAGATAAACTGGTTCCTTAATACTAACAGTGTTTACAACTGGTTTAGCTGTGATCTTTAGGTTGAGATAAACCGGTTCCTTAGTACTAAAAGGGTTTACAACTGGTTTAGCTGTGATCTTTAGGTTGAGATAAACTGGTCCCTTAGTACAAAAAGGGTTTACAACTGGTTTAGCTGTAGTATTTAGGTTGCGAGAAGATTAACGGGTTAATCTAGTATCCAGTGTAAACAACTGCTTTCAGTGTCCAGCAGATCGACCCGGAACGAGCAGAATACCTTTCAGCTCGCACTAGCCTTCCCCAGAAGAGGTCATAGAGACAATGGTGATTACATGCTTGTGATACCTGAAGTGGCGGGACTCCGGTGTTGCCTGGCAACTTTGTAAACGCGGGATCCCAGCTGTGAGACAGTTGATACGGCCCTTTGGTCCAGTTGGCACTCACTAAGCCTGTTTTTATATCGCCATGGGCCCCCTAAGCTCATATTGCTTACCACATAACCTGCCAGATTTAAAGACAAAACACAATAACACTGTCAGCAGGTGAAGACCTTGTTTGGATGAAGTTCTTATCGTTCTCATATTATTTTGTATATGTTCCCCATCTGGACATTGTCTAAATCACAAACATCAATGGTTTCTCGCCGTATGAAGGCTTGCTTGCTTGTTATTGGGCAATTGGGGATCCATTGACATTCATTAGATTCCAAATGAGTGTTTAGCAGATCCCACAGCCTTACCTTTTGGTTTTTCCAACACACGTGTGCGCATACAAACTGCCCTGGCTAGTTAATCTTCTGCCGTGGTGTCCACAAACTAACAAATCCACAAGTTTGGATTCAGTTTTGATGCGCCACTGGGCATGCCCACGGAATGAGAGGCTGAGGATCACGGTTAAATGTGGAGATAGTGGCTCCACTATCTCACTATGTACATCGGTATCTTCTAAGAAGATATCACGCCAATTTTTTGGGGTAAATATTATTTTCGCTACAAAGCAACTTGTTCTACTTTCGTTCATCTCTAAAAATGCCCCTCTTTCTGTCTTGCCTCTGTCCTCCAGAGCAAGAGGACTCCTTTGAGTTTATGATCGTGTCGCTGACCGGCCAGACGTGGAACTTCGAGGCGTCCACCTTCGAGGAGCGGGAGCTCTGGGTGCAGGCCGTCGAGAGCCAGATCTTCGCCAGCCTGCAGTCCTGCGAGAGCATGAAGAACAAGGTAGGGCAATGCAAACACACACGCACGCGCATACGCACACACACACACACACGCACACACACACACTCACAAAACACGTAAACACACACACTTAGGGGACCCCTCGCAGACATGGTGGACGACAGCGTTTACATCCCGCGATCCTCGCCGGACGCGGAAATCCTGCTTAACCCTCCCGCCGCAGCCTACATGTGTAACGGTCCCGCGGTCTCATTTACATATCTCCCCCTCCCTCCCCCTCCCTCCCCCACACCTCCCCTCCGTCGCCCCCGCCCCGGCCTGGCGGAGGCTGTCAGATGTGGTGGGTTTCCCAGACAGGTGCGGTGTTGCAGGGGGATGGCTTATTAGAAGTGACAGACATCAGCGATGGAACACAGCTTGTGTCAGCACACTGGGGAATCTGCACTTCATTTTCATATTCATCTGCCAGCTCTCCCTTTCTCTCTCCCTCCCCCTCCCCGCCTCCCCCTCCCTTTGGTGTGATAATGCCCCTCTATTCATCTCACGTCTGCGTGTGGATCCCTTTTCTGAGTGGCCGATGATCTTGTTCCCCTCTGTCCCCGGACCCCTGTAATCGACCCCATGCTGAGTTATAGTTTCCCCTGTGGATCTCTTGCAGTCTCGGCTGGGCAGTCAGAGCGACGCACAGACCATCCAGTCCATCAGGAACGTGAGGGGGAACAGCTTCTGTGTGGACTGTGACGCGCCCAGTGAGTAGAGAGGAACACTCATCCTGCTGCCGCACGTTCACATACATCAGTCCCTTAATGTTGTGGTTTACTTCTGGTTCGTTTTATGGTTGTTAAAGAGTGCTCCTGTAAACCCCAATAGTGCAGTTTCCCTTTAATCTACTAGCCTGTTTAGGACTAAACAACGCTGATCATTTTTCCCCCGTTAACTTTTATTTAGATCATTTTATTCGCTGTTTCGATGTCGTTGTTTATTTTTAGGATACGATGTGCGTCAGTTCTTGTGTCCAATAGAGAGGGCCCTTTTACCACGCACACAAACAAATTCACTCATATGTTATCATTTATATTAGTATCAATTATCTGCACATTAATCAAGGTTTTATGGTTAATAAACAATGTTAATGTTTGATCACATCATCATTTCATCAGCTCGTGTTAAACTTATTTGTTGCGGTTTACCATTGCTGTTAACGTTACTACCGAGTTATCTAGCAGTTGTTTTCATGCAATTATTTTGAGGAGTACGTTCGGCATCATGCGCAAAAGAGGCCTTCAGTTAGGGCTGCAGACATTAGGCTTCAATCCCAGTACCTTCAGGCCCAATCCCATTTCTACTCCTTACCCATTCCCCTTACCCCTTACCCCTTCAAAACAAGGGGGAGGGGTAAGGGGTAGAAATGGGATTGGGCCTTAGTCCAGCACCCTAGCCCCTACCTGTCCTGCCTGTGTGCTTGTTTTGGTTTCTAATCTCTCCCTTCCTTCCTCCCTCCATCTCTCCCCTCCCTCTCTCCCCTCCCTACCCCTCTCCCCTCCATCCCCTCCCTACCCCCTCCCTCCCTCTATCTCTCCCCTCCCTCCCTCCCTCTCTCGCTCCTTCCCCTCCCCTCCATCCCCTCCCTACCCCCTCCCTCCCTCCATCTCTCCCCTCCCTCCCTCTCTCGCTCCCCTACCCTCCCCTCCCCTCCCCTCCCTCCCTCCCTCCTCCCCTCCTGCAGACCCGGACTGGGCCAGTCTCAACCTGGGCGCCCTGATCTGCATCGCCTGCTCCGGGATCCACCGTAACCTGGGCACCCACCTGTCGCGCGTGCGCTCCCTGGACCTGGACGACTGGCCGGTGGAGCTCAGCATGGTGATGACGGCCATCGGCAACACCATGGCCAACAGTGTGTGGGAGGGCGCCGTGGACGGCTACACCAAGCCCGGCCCCGACGGCACCAGGTGGGTCCCCCCGGTCTCAGGCTCCACGTGGAAGGAAGTCACGGCCAGCAAGTAGCCTCTGGCTAACGCTAAAGCTAATACTAGAGCTCATGCTAGGGCTAACGCTAGAGATAAAACTGTAGCTAATGCCAGAGCTAATGCTAGAGCTAACACTAGAGCTAATGCTAGCACTAACACTAGAGCTAATGCTAGCGCTAACACTAGAGCTAGTGCTAGAGCTAATGCCAGCGCTAACACTAGAGCTAATGCTAGCGCTAACACTAGAGATAATGCTAGAGCTAATGCTAGCGCTAACACTAGAGCTAATGCTAGAGCTAATGCTTGGGCTAACACTGGAGCTAATGCGGACACAGAAACACACGCCTTCTCCAGGGTCAGGCGCTGGATGCCGCTGAAGCATCAGAGTTCTGTCGGCCATTTTGCCCACCGTTTGTCGAAACGGGGGCAAACCTCATCCGAGAGGACTCAATCGCTGCACTGCATTCCGGAGGGCGTCGTGTTTTATTCCTGTGTCACTATGTTTATCCCCTCTCCGTCTCATCGCTCCACAACGTCTCCTCTTAGCCTTCGCGCCCGCATCATAAGTCAATAAAAGGCTCGGCTCTGCGCGACATCATTTAGCACACAGACGATGACTTCCCCCCCCCCCCCCCCCCCCCCCCACCCACCAACACGGAGCCCAACAGTGTGGCGTCTGCACTGATTCAGGGGGAATGAGCTAACAACCCAAACAGCCTCTGTGCCAGAGCTCTGACATCGCGTCCGTTTAAAGCGCTAGAATATTGCTACGAATAATGCTACGTTTTTTTTCCAAATAGAGGAGATCGAGGTAACCTCTTAACCCCCCCTTAACTCCCCTCTCCCCTCTGGGGGGGGGGGGGGGGGGGGGGACTCGTCGTCTGGGTTGTTTATCTCGCACTGACAGGTGAGGCCTGACTGTCCTGCTCTGACTAATGTCTGTCTGTGTTGTGACTGTGCAGGTAATTAAGCACTCCATTATGGTTAGCCCCCTCCCACCCCCCCCCCCCCCCACAGACCCAAAGGCCAGGCCCCCGGGCGCCTACCGGCCCCATCACGTTCCTGTCACGTACGGCCCCCATCATCACTCTCTCTCTCTCTCTCTCTCTCTCTCTCTCTCTCTCTCCGTCTCACTCAGTCACAAACGCGTGGCCGGGTTGGTCAATTTGGTGGTCTGGTCAGCTGGATGTGCAGGGACTGTGTGTGTGTGTGTGTGTGTGTGTGTGTGTGTGTGTGTGTGTGTGTGTGTGTGTGTGTGTGTGTGTGTGTGTGTGTGTGTGTGTGTGTGTGTGTGTGTGTGTGTGTGTGTGTGGACTGCACTATTGAAAACCTAGTATCCGTCTGTAATGAAAAGTCACTGGAATCGGGATGCACTTCAGGATTTTTTTTATGATTTTAATAATAGGTTCGCAGACTATCAGTAGGTCTTACTGAGCAAGAGGCTCCACCCCTGCCTGCTCTAAATGGGTGACAGTAGCTCAGGAGGTAGAGCGGGTTGACTGGTAACCGGAAGGTTGCTAGATCGATCCCCGGCTTGTCCTAGCTGAGCGTCGAGGTGTCCCTCAGCAAGGCACATCTCACGGTCCCTGACTGCTCCCAACCAGCCTGGCTGTCGCAATGCGAGGTTGACTCCGCTTGCGGTTTTTGAGTCCCTTTACGATAAAAGCGTCAGCAAAATCCCCTAAATGTAAAAGAATCGGACATGCGTCTGAATTCACCGTGAATTGGGAATAGAAAGTTCCATCTGCTTCATGTTTTTAAAATGAAACGTTTTTCCCAGTGGCCTTTTTCTCTGCCTCTTCTCCTCCTGGCCCATAATGCATTGCGTGTCCGGGATCTCCACTCCATTGTGCCCTACTCCGGCCCGTTTTGAATTGAGTGATGGCCCTCAGGTATTTATCGAATGGGAGCCCCCACCCCCCCCCCCCAGCCCGCGCTCGCCGCCACAGTCTTGATGAAGGTTTATTGATGTTGATTCCTCTCCTACTCGTGTCAGACGCTCGGCCCCTCAGGAACAAGAGCTTCTTCAGTGTCAAGAAGACCAGGCCTCATCCCTGTGGTTCACAACACCACCTCTGCTGTCCTCGATACAGACCGCTAACGCTCATTAACGCCGCGGACAATCTTCTGATAAATAGCTAAACACCTAATACAAATGCATATACAAAACGTTATGGTTAGAGAAATCAAGAACCGGCGTGTTACCTTATTGCGTATGTTTCCTAAAATTGAAAATAACAATCAGGATTCAAACGCCCCGGAATAGAATCAGAGGAACGCAGCTCTGTAAGGATAAATGATGGTATTTACATACATATACATATCTCGATTTATTCGCCATTTCCCAGTAACTTTTCATCATCATCACTCAGCAGCCCTCCTCCATGCTGTCGCTCAGCCCATTAAAGCACACACGAGCGAGAGCTTTTGCATTCTTTTTTTAATTGTGTCACATGTGATGACGTGAAACAGCTTGTGCGATGACACCCATGCTTTACACATAGACCCCTTCCCTCCCCCGCTCCCTCCCGCTAAACACTAGTGACAACCTAATCTAAACGATTCAGTAACTATCCGAATATACACCCGCCATCTGATCAGACTGTCTCCTGCAACGCTAGCTCCCGCCGCTGCCGTGTCACACATCCGGCTGAGGCGCGCTCATCCAGAGGATTGGTTTAGTTTACGATGTTTCCGACATCGGAAGGGAAAGGAAAAGGTACAGATTCGTTGTACGGATCGCAGATGAGGCCCGCCGGCGACTTTACTGGTTTTACTTAAGTTTTAACTTCGGACTGAATGCGACCATTGTCGCGGCGATCGTATATGCACCGTTTCACTAGGACGCGGAACGGTTCAGCGCAGGAACCGTTCAATCCGATGATGTCATCGGTGAGGACGTCACCCAGACGACGGGGGTAGACGGATTGTGGCGGGGGGAAGTTTTATCGTTGGGTGTCGGGGAAAATGTGAATTTGGATAGACTGAGAGTGACCGGGGCTGTTAAGAAAAATACTACAGCTATGAGTAGATAAATACTACAGCAATGCGTAGATAAACACTACAGCAATGAGTAGACTACAGCTATGAGTGTGTCTCCAGTCCGTGGCTGGCGTGTGTCCGCGGTCAGGCTGTATATCGCGGGGGGAGGTGAAGGGGGGAATGGGGGGGAGGTGAAGTTTTAATTAGCAGCTGGCAGTTGTTGTGTTTCTGCACGTCACCTCTAATTGCTTGGCGGGCTTGTGAGAGAAAAAAAAAGGAAAAGGCCACGGTACTATTTTGATAGATAGAACGAGGGGGGGGGGGGGGGGGGGGGGGGGGGGAGGGAGTCCACCAGCTAGTTTTTAACCTCAGCCCATCACAAGTGCACACACACACACACACACACACACACACATAAACACAAGTGCGTGCACACACACACACACACACACAAGTGCACACACACACACAGACACACACACACAAGTGCACACAAACACACAAGTGCGTGCAAACACACAAGTGCGTGCACACACACACACAAGTGCATACACACCCACACAAGGGCGCACACACAAACACAAATGCACACACACACACACACACACACTCACACCCACAGAGACTCAGTTCTCATTTGGGGGAAGATGTCCCGGAGCGTGGACGGATGTGGACGGCTATCCCTCACCGACACGGCCCCTCTGCCTGTCACCCTCCGAGGGGCCGCGCGGCCCCCGGTCATGGGGGGGGTAATAGCTCTGACGAGAGCCCTCCACTTTGTTTCAGAAATAATTTGCCACTCCTGCTGCCTGCAGGGGCGCGCGGTAATAAAAATGAATCACACCGCTAACCTCTCCACCCACCCCCCCCCCCCCCACCCCCCATCGCCGCTGGTTTAACCCCTTCCACC
>NC_079419.1:4713754-4721254 GCF_026213295.1 Gadus chalcogrammus
TAAAGCCAATTGCCTGCCATTAGGACTGCCATCGGGTGATCTCATGCTTAAGAAAAGATTTGCTTATGCGAGGGCGGGAATAGACCATTATCCTTCCCGCTTTAAATTCTACAACACAACGACTCATAAGTTCGACTTATTTAAAAAAATGATATATACATATGGGGGTAATAGTTGAGGGTTTCCCTTGCATGATCTTTCAGTCTGTGCTTTTGAAGTTAATCGAAAGCTCGGACATTCAAACGCGGTTACATCGACACTCAGATGGCCTTTGGAGATCCATACTGCCGGTGCGTCATGGGGGGGGGGGGGGGGGGGTCGACGGCCGGGCATCAGACAGAAGTGCTTTTGCTCCGCGGCAGGAGGCGTGCGGTAAGCGGCCGAGCCTCCGGGACACCAAGGTGTCCTCTCTGAGGTTGCCCTGGGGGGAGAGTGACTCACGCCGCGTGCCACGGGCGCTCCCGCAGGCGCTATAACCGGCCTGCAGGGGGGGGGGGGGGGTCGGGGGCGGAGCTAGACGTGGAACAAACACGTCGGCGTTTGTAAATAACATTTGCGTTTTCGGCCGACGCGTGTTTTGCTTCGTAAACTCGTAACCGCCCCCCCCCCCCCCCCCCCCCCAGTGTGTTAGTTTCAGTAACGCCCCCCCTCCCTCTCTGGTCTCTTTCTCCTCCTGATGGTGATTGAATGGCCTCCAGATTGAATTGGGCGGTGGGTTTGGGTTTGTACACCGGCGGGCTGATAGCGAGCGACGTTGATGCCCCCCCCCCCCCCCCCCCGTGGACAGAGGGTCCCGTGGGGGTCTTGTCTCTCCAGCCAGTCGAGTGACTCGCTGACGTCCATACAAACCCCCTCGTCCGTCTGTCACTCAGCCTCCAGAAGGAATAGTCCCCCAAACAACGGCCTCTTCTTTCCACCGGCCTTATCGCCGCGGCGGCGGCGGCGGCGGCGGCCGACGGGGCGAGCCCGGGGTCAGCAGCACCCGGGTATGCCCCCGGCATTCACCAGCTGGTATTGATTCTTCTTCTTCTGCTGCTTCTTTCTCTGCTTTATTTATTTTATCTGCTTGGTTTGTTGGGAGCTGGGAGGAGAGAGGAGAGAGGGGGGTGGGGGGGGGGGGGGGGGGGGGGGGGGTCAAGATGTGGAGCGATAGATAGAAGTCCAGACTGACGATAGAGGAAGTGTCTCTCACTCGCTCTCTCTCTATCGCTTTATCTCTCTCTCTCAGACTCTCTCTCTCTCTCTCTCTCTCTCTCTCTCTCAGACTCTCTCTCTCTCTCTCTCTCTCTCTCTCAGGACTCTCTCTCTCTCTCTCTCTCTCTCTCTCTCTCTCTCTCCCCCTCTCTCTCTCTCCCCCTCTCTCTCTCTCTCTCTCTCTCCGTCCCTCACTAGGTCTGAACTGGTCTTGCCCGCCCCGCCCCTCCAACCTGTCCCTCTTTCTGCTCTGCCATTCAGTGGCATCGATCGGACTCAGGGCCCCTGCGGCCCCTAGGGACTCTTGAGAGACACACACACACACACACACACACACACACACACACACACACACACACACACACACGCACACGCACACGCACACGCACAAGCACACACGCGCAAACGCACAGGGCTTTTTTGTTAGGGACGGGGGGATCCGCCAGCTCAGACTGACGGCTGACAGCGCTGATAAAACCATGCACGCCCCCCCCCCCCCCCCCCACACACCCCAGTGCGCGGTATTGTCCGGAGCAGACATGCTGTTCACAATGTGTAACCTTTAGAAGGCTGGAGAGAGGCTCTCACCCTCTCACCGCGGGCACCGCAATCACCGCGTACAGTCGGAGGCACCACACCCCTCCACAGCTGTCTCTCTCTCTCTCTCGTTTTCTCCTCCTCTCTCTCTCTCTCTCTCTCTCTCTCTCTCTCTCTCTCTCGTTTTCTCCTCCTCTCTCTCTCTCTCTATCTGTCTCTCTCTCTCTCTCTCTCTCTCTCTGTCTCTCTAGCTCTCTCTCTGTCTCTCTCTCTCTCGCTCTCTCTCTCTCTCTTTGTCTCTCTCTCTCTCTCTCTCTCTCTCTCTCTGCTGTCCGAGTGCCTTTGTCCTCCCATCTTGTTTGACAGTTTTTCTACCGTGTTACCGCGCTTGACAACTCCTTGTCAATCATGCTAACACAAACACACTCTCTCTTCCCTCTACTTGTTGCCGTTCGGGGTCAATTGTCTCCCCACGCATGGACGCTAACCTCTCGATATAAACAATCGTATACCGTACAAAAACCTGTTGTTGTGCAGTGATCTTCTTTACTTCTTTGTGAAAGGTTTGATGGGTTAACGTTCGGGAAGGAGAGAGCCTTTCTTATCGATCAAGAAACAAACCTGTTACTGAGTTACATTTCTGACCTACTTTCCTTCCATTCATCTCGATTTCTGTCTTTTTTTTCTCTCTCCATTTCTTTCTTTTTCCACCTCTCTTTCTCTGTTTTTATCTGTCCCTTTCACTCTCTTGTCCACCTTTGTGAAAGTCTGATTTATTTTTTTGATGATTATCAGTGATTTATCGTTCTACACCAGTCTCACACCTCACCCTGACCGTCTCTCCCTCTCCCTCCCTCCCTCTCTCTCCCCCCTCCCCCTCTCCCCCCCAGGGAGGAGAAGGAGTGCTGGATCCGGGCCAAGTACGACCAGAAGCTGTTCCTGACGGAGCCGCCGCTGTCGGACGTGCCCCTGGGCCAGCAGCTGCTGCGGGCCGTGGTGGAGGACGACCTGCGGCTGGTCGCCCTTCTTCTGGCGCACGGGAACAAGGAGGAGGTGAACGAGACGTACGGCGACGGGGACGGACGCACGGCCCTCCACCTCTCCTGCTCCATGGCCAACGTGGTCGTCACGCAGCTGCTCATCTGGGTGAGGGGACTGCGTTCTTACGGCGCCTTTCTGAGCAGTGGCCGAGCCGAGAGCTTTACAATATTGCCGATCGTTCAGCCGTTCACACGCCGACAGCGGTTTCAGCCATGCAAGGCGACAGCCGGCTCGTCAGGAGCGGTAAGGGTTAGGGGGTGCCTTGCTCAAGGACACCTCGACGCTCACTAGGAGGAGCTAGGGGATCGAACTAGCGACCTTCCTTTGGGGAGCAGTCAGGGTGAGGCGTCTTGCTCAGGGACACCTCGACAATCAGCTAGGAGGAGGTAGGTGATCGAACTAGCGACCTTGTGCCGGTCCGATACCATTATGTGACTAGCTCATTTACTACCCAGGCAAAGAAAATCACACACAAGTATGTCGGAGATGACGTGTTTCCAATTCCGACTTTCCGCCTCCGAGCGTTAAAGAACGCAGCATAACACTGCACGTTAAAGGTCCCAGGTGGAAGGTCGGATTAGGTAAAAGTGTGTCAAAGGTGTGTCCTCTTGGTAGCTTAGCCTGCGTTTGAGCTACCAAGTTGGAAAAACATGGATGCGCGGACGCTTAACTAAACAAATACAAATGTACACCCCCCCTCTCTCCCACTCTCTCCCCCCCCCTTCCCCCCCTGCCCCCCCCAGTACGGCGTGGACGTGACGAGTCGTGACGCGCGGGGCCAGACGCCGCTGTCGTACGCGCGCCGCGCCGCCAGTCAGGAGTGCAGCGACATCCTGCTGCAGCACGGCTGCCCCAACGACGCCGCCGCCGTCGCCCCGACGACCGACGCCGCCGACGCCGCCAACCGCAACCCCGGCGGCGCCAACCCCAACATCAACAACAACAACGCGCAGTGCGAGCTCAACCGCAGCATCAGCATCATGTAGGACGCGGCGGCGGAGAGACGTCGTCTGCAGTACGGACACAGTGTGTCTTAAACACACACTCTCCCCCCCCCCGTTAGCCCCTCCCGCCTCCCCCCCGCCTCCCCTCCCTACATCGCCCAAACTGTACAGCTCCCTACCCCTACCCCCGGTAACACAAAGAGACCACTGTCAGAGACAACAGACCTAATGCTGAAGCTCCACGTCGCTACAGAGTGTTTATTTGGTTTCTTTTTTTAACACAGGTGATCTAGCGGGCACTTGCAGAAGTGTTGTCTTTGACGACGATGTTGTGCATTGTTAATAATGTGTGTGTTTCTTTGTTTAGCTGTGCTCATGACTTGGGGAGGGAGGGAGGGAGGGAGGGAAGGGGGGGAAAACAAACCTGGTCCGAACCAGACCACGATCGGCTTTAAGTATTCATTTTTACGTTGTTTTTTTTCGTCGTTTCGTTTTATTTTATTTAAAGCTTCAACCAAACGAGTGAGGTTTTAGCGTGGAAAAGGTTTATGTTTTTAACACTTGAACATTTCTGTGTAAGTCTTCCACCTGTAGAGCCCAACTGAATAGAGTTCCAATGCGTGTTACAAACTAAAGCTTCCCTTGTTCATTCCCAGCCTTCCAAACTCTTAATATCAAACAGCTAAGATAATTAAGGGGCAGCATATAGTCATTCAGGGTAAGAGTGCGCCACATCTTCTGCGATAGACATTTCTTTTGCAAATCTCCTCGCTATTAAGGCTTCAATTACGACGCACAACTTTGACCCAACTCTCAAACTCTTGACGCGTTCATTCATATACAAAGGCAAAGCAATTATAGATAATGAATAAAAGTCTGCATTATTCAGATGCACAACACACACGTTGGCACGCGGGGAAGGGGGGGTGGGGGGGGGGCACGCAGCATAAGAGAGCTGATTGCGTGAGGCCCATCGGGTGAAAGAGAGTCATTTCCCCCGTCCACCCTTAGCGTGATCTTCCTCCAGATCTTCTGTGATTATAAAGGAATTAAGGGTCGCCATGTTTTATGACCGTAGAGCCTCGTGGCTCTGTGAAGATGCCCCCTTCAAATCAAATCTCATTCGCCCGCCGCCGCTGATTGAAAGAAGGAAACGGTACTATTATGGACATCTTTGTCTGAGTAATTTGTAGATTGAACGGATTGTGTTGATGATTTCCTTGCTCCGACGGAAGACGCACACTCACTCATCGGAAGCGATGGACACCTAATTGGGTATCTTTCCACCTCTCGCTGCAGAAGGCCTGACATTGATGCACTACAAAAGAATTTGCTCTATTGTTGCTGTGAAGTGTATGGTACTGTGTGTCTGTGTGTGTGCGCAGTGTGCGGGCTTCCCTGCGTGTATCCATCTTTGTGGCTCCTGTGCAAGTGTGCACATTTTACGGCAGCAAGTGCGCAAACATTTTTGTGGCGGGAAAAAACAGCGGAGATCAGGATCTGGCGGCGTTTCCGGGAGCAGGGTGGCGTGCTCGTGTACGAAGGGCTGTTCTCCTGCGCCGCAGGTCTCACCCAGACTGTTAAGCGCGTTGTTAAGATAACGCTTGCTTCCCTTAAGCCTTTAGGGTCAACCCAGTCGTTGACAGGCTCGTGCTCTTACAACTGCTCCTCCCATCCCAGCCTTAACCCAGAGGCGGTGAGCCAACTCATCCAGGTACTGAACCCAAACTATGTTGATGTTCGGATAACATGATAATGCTAGAAGAGTGAAGAAGTAGGTAAAGGAAGGGTGTATGTGTTGGCGACATGAGCTCCATGTTGCTGGAAAACACCATTTTTGAAATTTGAAATGATTCAGATTCTTGAAATGGACTTGGCATGTTTATCGTGTTGTTGTTTTTCTTAACTGCAATTGAATCGTTTAAACCGGCTTTTAGGTTTTTATGGGTTTACAATGTCAGTGTTTATGTTTACAGAGAAACGTTTTAACTCGGTACCCTGTTAACACAGTGAGGCTCCACTTGCTAGCATTGTGTTTAAACTATAATATTCAGATTTTGTCAGTAAATACAATTTTAGATTATTTTAAGCTAATATTTGAATTGATTAATTTTTTTTTTTAAATGGACACTAATTGGCACAGGTATACATTTCTTCACTGGGTCAAATATATTGAAATCTTTTCAATTTCGAACTTGAGGAGGCTAAACTTTTTTTTTTAATGTAATCTAAAACAGAATTCAAACGCCACACAGAAAGCTCCTTTCTCTTCAACATTTCACGAACGTTTCAAAAAATGGCTGCTGCCCTGAGATGTGTTATAAAACTAGTACGTTAAAGAACAAAAGGACTCTTTCGAGTGTGAAATATTACATTTAGTTTGTTTTTTTGATATACGTTTGCTTTATTTGCCAGCACCTTTTAATGACTGTGCTATGAATTTATTTATTCTTTATTGACCTGAATTCGCCTGAGCTGAGTCAATAGACATGAACTTAAGTCAGCAAAGTAAAATAAGTGTCCAATAAGTTTAGATGTTTCCCCCAAAATAGTGCAATAATACACATACTTTATCAGACATGCCTTTGACAGGTCATACCATACGATGGTTTAGGAGACATTTTGGCCCATTCATCTTTCAACGTTTTTCGTTTTTTTTTTACATATACTGTATATGTTTATATTTGCTCTCCTTGTTTTTTGCATAACTGAAAGGTACTTCATTTTGGTCTGCGGCTCCACATAAGCTGACGAATCTTTGGTACTTGTGTATACTGATGTACATTTGACATATTTATAATGCAGTTTGTAAATATCCTTTTTTTTATTTTATTATGTTTGGTTTCATTTTACTGTTGTTTAATCCTTTTTCTTTTACGTTCAGAACGTGGATAAAAAGGCAGAAGCTCAAGAGTCGTTTGTTGTATGCTTGGATGCTTGGTTGTCCTTTGACCCGTAATAAACCCTTAAATAAAACAATGTAGCCTTCCCTAGGCTTTGGGAAATAATTCAAATGCAACCGTGTATACTTTTTCATCTGCTGTGCTAATATCATCTCTTTACAAAGCTGTTTGCATTTTGACCGCTAGAATACAACAAGGCCTTCAATCACACCTTTGACACCAACAAAGTACTTCCAACCAGAGCAGTCTGAAATCATTACAATGAATTCAAGTGTTACTAAGTTAAGTAACAACTCGTTTCGAGATCACACTTCCAACTTGAGGGGTCAGAAACTATACTACTCGTTTTCTTAAATTTATAAACATGAATCAAAGGGTCACTAAGTGAAGTCACATCTCCTTCCAAGAAGGTACTTCCATCTACAAATCTCTCTGCATATATTGTTATTTTATTGATTACAATGAATTACAGGGTCGCTAAGTGAAGCCACATGTCCACTTCCTGCGTGGAGGAAGTGGAGAAGCGATGAAGGGAGAGAGGATTAGGATAGAGACTTAGGGTTTAGTGTCAGGGCAAAGGGAAAGTGAGAGGTGTCAGTGTTCAGAGGAGTCAACCCCTCACTAATCCACCTCTTATTCTCCGCTAATCCTGTCCCTCTCTACCCGTTCTGTCTTTGTGGCGCTTTTTCACCTGTGTCTCATTGTATCGCCACTTCCTCCCCTTGATAGAGCTATAACACACACACACACACACACACACACTAGTACACTTGACATCCTAAATCCTCAACCTCCCACCATGTCCTGGCAACCGTAACCCAAACTCTGGTCAGCTTCTGGGGTTTAAGAGTCATTTAGCTGACATTTTTATCCAAAGCGCA
>NC_079419.1:4726254-4817285 GCF_026213295.1 Gadus chalcogrammus
ACACACACACACAGTCATATTTTTCTTATTGGCAGTGCCAAAATCATATTTTAAAATAGGTACAAATTACTTTTTAATAACGACCAGTTAAAATTAGTTTTTATAGCTGAAGCTGAAAAAGTTAAACAAACCCAGCCTTAAAAAATGTTTTTGAAGCCACACAATAATTGACGAGGTCCAGAGATATAAAGTTAGTATTAAATAAAATAATTATTGTCAGATAAAAATATAAACACATGTTTAAGGTTGGGATATTTATAATCATATTTTACAGTTTTCTTCTCGGCTCAGTTAGGCTTTCTTAAATATAATGCCTAATCGCCTGCATATTATCGTTTCACAATAAATCAGTCTCAATTCATATTTTGTATAGCCTAAAATGATTTATTAGGTCGATATACTTTAACATTTCTTCCCTGTTTGATAATTCTTCACGTCGACATTATTCTTTTTTTTTTCACAAAAGAATGATCCCTACAATATCGGCAAAAAAAATTAAACGTTATAAGTTACATGCAAAGATTATCAACAAAATGTACAAAATACAAAAAACAAGCCAAACTAAATAAATTGAATTAGCTTCACCAAACCGGTCGCCTTAAAGGGCATGCACAGAATAACCAGAACATCTCAGGCCCGACATATAAATACATAAAAAATGCATCTTTACAATTTCTTCTCATAGTGCCCATTTATGCAATATATTTACATATATACAAAACAATAAATTAGATCGACAGCATATTGACAGACAGTAGCTCTGCAATAATCCTCTATTCTCGCGACATCTGCTCGTTCTCGTTTCGGAAAAACAAGAATGAACCGATCCCCCGTTTTTTGTGCTTCATGCGTTCGACAAAGTGGAACATTTGGACCATCGAGTCTGTGGTCTCGATGGTCTGTCCTCTGGTTCTGAGTCCAGAATCTGGTGGTCCCGTTGAGTCCAGTCCCTACTGCCTCTGATTCCAGAGCCTGGTGGTCCGTTTGAGTCAGGACCTGGTCCTTAAGTGTCCAGGACCTGGTCCGGTTGAGTCCAGGACCTGGTTATCCCTTTAAGTCCAGGACCAGGTGCCTTCAAGACCAGGAACTGGTCCTTATGAGTCCAGAACCTGGTGGTCCCTTTGAGTCCAGAACCTGGTGCTCCCTTTGAGTCCAGAACCTGGTCCATTTAAGACCAGGGCCTGGTCCTTATGAGTCCAGGGCCTGGTGGTCCCTTTGAGTCCAAGACCTGGTCCCCCTGGTCCCTTCGAGTCCAGGTCCCGGTCTCTTTAAGTCCAGGACCAGGGCCCTTTCAGGTCAAGGCCTGGTCCCCTGCTCTATCTGTTGGTGCTGACTCCTCACCGCGAACCTGTTGACGTGCACCGGGATGGGCACCACGATCTTGGGGTTCCGCACCGGTTCTCCCGAGCGGTTGTTCACGTTACCGGCCTTGATCCGTTTCCATTTGGCCCTGCGGTTCTGGAACCAGATCTTCACCTGCACCTCGCTCAGCTTCAGTGCGTGGGCGATCTGCGAGCGCTCTGTGAGCGACAGGTACTTCTTACAGTGGAACTCCTTCTCCAGTTCCAGGAGCTGCTCGCTGGTGAACGCCGTGCGCCTCCTCCGGCTCTTCCCCGCGGAGGAGCCGCCCGTTGGGAGGGCGTTGTGGGAGCCCGTCTTCAGCTTGGTCTTCTGGGACAGGGAGCCGCATGTGTTGCCGTCCGAGAAGCTCTCGTTCTCGCTGTCCACGGAGCTGTCCTCCCGGTCACTGCAGGTCGGGTCTGCGGACTTACGGTCCATTTTCTCGTCGTCCGAGCTGTACAGTTTGGTTTCACCTGCGATTCGAGAATGACGACAAGATGAACGGGTTAGTGTGGAAACGACATGATGAACGAGAGAGTTTGAACGCGAATGTCAAGGAGGCAAAACCGGAGAGAGATTTGGAACTACATTGAAGATAATAAATGGGAATGTCGTGTCACAAAAAGTCAAATAGATTTATGGTTGATAAAAGGCCTTCTAGACACTGACACTATGCATGCATTATCTCAGATGCTTTCTCGACATGAACGAGTGGG
This sequence comes from Gadus chalcogrammus, assembly GCF_026213295.1. NCBI lineage: Eukaryota > Metazoa > Chordata > Actinopteri > Gadiformes > Gadidae > Gadus > Gadus chalcogrammus. The sequence goes on from NC_079419.1 coordinate 4,728,312, forward strand.
TGAGTTTGAAGTGTATGTCAGGGAGGCAAACCGTTTTTTAAGTAAATGGTGGAACTGAATCCAAGTGTAACTATTGAGGCCTGAGTTGCTCTGAGATGGCCTGGGATTGAAAAGCATTCGATGAATAAATTCAAAGCATGTTTCCCTCTATAGTTATATTAGATCAATATATTTAAGTAAATAAGTGAATCAATAACAGCAGAACTGAATGACACTGTGACTCACATTGGTGACAACGGTGCTTTGGAATCAGTTGGTGTGCCACTGAGTTTGATTTTTTGGCTTTATGCCAAACTGAGGCCTCAACATCACAGTGGAAAGAGTAGGCCTAGGCCTGTAACACTTTAATTTATGCATTTATAATCCACCGATAACGAAGGCCTACACGGAGGATTATTGCAGAGCTACAACATGTAGGCCGACCGCGATAGATTGTTGTTTCTCTTTCTTCTGACAAATTTCGTTATTGTACGTCGCTTTTGGTAAAAGCGTCTGTTAAGTGCCCTAAAAGTAAATTTCCCTAAAGTCTAAATTGCACTTAAGTCTCAATTTACATGTTTATGAAATTTCATTTTTAAGAGCTGAGATCTAATTTACAGTCAATAATTTAAAACACCCACGCCTCCATTCCCCACTCCCTAACTGACCCAGATAGAGGGAGAGAGAGAGAGCCATGGACCCTACCTGATATGGTCTGAAAAGTTTCCGAGAAGTTGAGCAGGTCTTCCCTGGCCTTGTCCCGGGCGTGCAGGTCCTCCTCCAGCGGGCTCCCTTGCCGCCTGCTCCCCGGGTCAACAGCACCAAGCCTCGGCCCGGGCAGCTCCTGCGGCGGGGGGTAGAAGCTGTCGGGCGGGTCGGAGAAGCTGGGCAGCGTGGTGGTGAGGGCCACCATGGAGGGCATCCCCTGGCCCAGGCTCGCGCAGAACGTGTTGGTCAGCCGGCCCGCGAACGAGGCCAGCGGGGCCAGCGGAGGCAGACCCGAGGTGAGGGACGAGTGGGACATGGCTTGCGGGATGACCAGCGGTCTGTAGGGCATGAACATGGGGTAGCCGGTGTAGAGCAGGTGTCCCGGCCGCGGCTGCGGGGTTCCTATCAGGGAGTCGATGGAGAACGCGGTCCCTTGGCCGCCGGGTCGCTGCATCTTGCGCGCGGAAAAATGCGGTTTTAATTTCAAACTTAAGACGTCCGTCCGGTCCTTCCGTCCTTCCCCCCTCCCACCAAGATAAAAGACCCAGCCGGTGCGCGCTACAGTGGTGCAGCTCGAGGAGAGCGGAAGTAGTATGTCCTCTGTTGCGCTCTCATCTCGAGGACTGAATCGCTGCTCCGAAACCTCCTCGCGCTATATGGGACCCGAGCCGTTTGTTTGCTGCTCACTACCTAGTCCTCTGTTTGTCTCTCTCACACACACACGCGCGCGCGCACACACACGCGCGCGCATACACACACACACACACACACACACACACACACACACACACACACACACACACACACACACACACACACACACACACACACACACACACACACACACACACACACACACACAAACAAACACATGCTCTCTCCCTCTCTCTCTCTCTCTCTCTCCTCTCTCTCTCTCTCTCTCTCTCTCTCTCTCTCTCTCTCTCTCTCTCTCTCTCTCTCTCTCCAAATCAAGCTCTTTCGAACTCCTCCCTCTGCTCCTCTTCAAGACTAGGGGTGTGTTTGAGTTTGTGTGTGTGTGTGTGTGTGTGTGTGTGTGTGTGTGTGTGTGTGTGTGTGTGTGTGTGTGTGTGTGTGTGTGTGTGTGTGTGTGTGTGTGTGTGCGTGAGTGTGTGAGAGAGAGAGAGAGAGAGAGAGAGAGAGAGAGAGAGAGAGAGAGAGAGAGAGAGAGAGAGAGAGAGAGAGAGAGAGAGAGAGAGAGAGAGAGAGAGAGAACGTATTGGTTATCATCTGCGGAACAAGGGGGGTGCGAAGGGGGCGTGTCCCCGGGGGCTCATCCATCTTCCTCAAATTACGCTTCATTTCCTTATTCAGCCCCTGACTTTTTGGCCGCCTTGAGAGGCGGTGGTTTCCCAGTGGATAGCCTACCAAATAGACGGGTCGCCCCTAAACCACCCCCCCACCCTCCTCCACCACCCCCTCCACATTGACTGGGAGCTGTGTGAGAGACTTCTCCGGCCCGGCCCCTTCCATAACCGTTGACCACACCAATCCAATCAGCTATTATTAATTTTGATTGATGATAAGTAATTACTTTGGACTGGAGGGACAGCGTAAGGCCACGGTGGCTTTTGTCCGCGTGACGGGACGGATGGCTTGGGAGGAGAGGAGGGAGAGGAGGAGGGAGGAAAGGCAGATGTTTCGCCTCTCTCTCCGGGAGCGGCACTCCTCTTCTCCTGCGGGCTGAAACAATGCGTTGGGTCTCGGGGAAAGAGAAGCAACGCGCCGATTGCTCCCTGGAGAGACGCTCTGTCCGAATGATCAGAATCCAATATAACCCATTTATGAGGTCAACGGCAATCCGTGACAATATGTTGGCCCGCCTGGCTCCGATTGAATGGTGCACCTTTGTCACTGGAGTAAAGAAATGTTGAACTCAATTGAAGATAATAAAGTGGAATATATATGTCTCGTCATAAAAAGTAAAGTAGATTTAGGAGATGATGAAGATAATAGGCCTTCTAGACATTCCACTATGCATGCATTATCTCAACATGCTTTAATAGCGTACTGCCATAATTACGACATCCCGTTCTCTGTTCAGGATGCTGATTTAATCGGAGATTATTTGGCCGTTTAAATGTCAATCCGAGTTGATGATGATGATGATGATGATTAGCCGCATTGAGTCCAGGACGCGCGGCCACTCCAACCGCTCGTCTGATTGCAGGAGGACATCAACATGTCACCGCCATCTCTGATTGGCCCCTGAGGGCCGGGCCATGCTAATTCTGATAATTGCGGATGACTTCCGCAGCGGCCGCCTTGTGATCCTGCGGACTGGTCTTTCTATATCTCCCCCACAGCATGAGGACTTTAAAGTTAGCCCCCAGCTTGGGCATCTTAAAAACAACGCCGTGTTACCATGCAAACTTGACTTCAAAGTTAATTTGTTTAAAGTCACAACAGTATAATTGTATTATTATTTTATGGGGCGGCATTCGACACGGCTTAGAACTAGGCCTATATTTATTTCAACAATTAATACATTTGTTTTCCGTGACTATAATTATATTTGTAGACGTGTTTCCAGCTTGCGGAAAGGTCACTCATTATAAAACGCAGAGCTATTTAAAGCTGATTCATGGCCGGCCTGTTGCCTCCTCCTGATTTAGGTGCCAACAATGGGCCCCTCGCGGTAACCGTCCTGTCTTCTGTGGGCGTTTCATTCAGACCTAACTCACCACTAAAAAAAACAGATATGCCTATACCTTATGTATATATAGCCTGTTTAATTTAGTTACCGTGGTTTTTACCTAGAGGCTACGCTTTATAATAAATATAAAGATCTACTTTAAACCAAATATATGTTGTGGGTTTTTAAATTTAACCAAGGTTCTAATATTCAATAACATTTACAAATAGCCTAATTAAATGTACACATATCAATGCACAGGCCGACGCCAACAAACATCGACCCGTTATATAAAATAAATTAAACTGACTTTTTTTGAACTGTGGCAGTTACACCTATAGAGCAACGATGATAACAAACTAATGAACACATCCATGAACAGCAATGCAAAGTTTAATTTATGAACAAAAATTCGCCAGTTTCAAAAAATGTTAGGCCTGTGACCTACAATATATAGGCTTGGGCTGTAGCATATTTAAGGAATTCAAAATGTGGGATTTATAAAAATATTTTATCATCTCGATCCACGTGGGCAACCAACATTGCCTATGGTCATGATTCATTTGACACGTATAAAAATACAACAACTGTACATCCCAAAGTCGGCTCATCTAGCTACATCTTAGCGGCTCCATGGAGATCTGCGTCAGGATCCCAGGCTGCGGCCCCAGGTCTGCAGCGCCCTCTGGTGGTGAGACCTGGTACAACATGGGAATTTACCTTGCATGGGTTCTAGGAATAAGATCATGTTCAAAACAGCGTTTACATTCAGGGCATTTAGCAGACGCTTTTATCCAAAGCGACCTACAATAGGTACATTTGTCAGAAAAACGAAAAACAATATATAGCTGTCGGCCTACAGTAAGGATGTTCATAGAACCAAGTGCCAAGCACTAACAATTGTTAGGTTAACCCATTCCCAGAATAAAACATATTTAAAATATATTTAAATCGTCTCTTTCTCCACCTTGAATGTGCTATATCAACTACACAATAAAAACCGTATGGCTTTATGGCGAAATATGACCAAAATAGTGAGCTATATTTATATTTCTTTCAGATTGATTCAGCCTGCTCTATTAACCACATCTATGAACCACATCTAAGATTTTAGTAAGTGTTTTTTTTTTAATTTTACATTTTGCCTAATGTGGGAAAAGAGAGTCAATGAGGATTATGGGATTTTGAGCACACATTATTTCCCAATAAATCTTGCCTGTCTGTCTCTCCGTCTGTCTGTCCGTCAAACTGTTGGTCTTTCTGTGTGTCCGTCAGTCTGTCTCACCACCGGTTTATTCTTACAGACATCTACAGAGCATCTTCTAAGCATTCATCCAACAATCTGTCCCCGAACTCAAACACTAAAACATTATTAAACACATAAATAGGCCTACTCAATCCGGAACTCAAGCGTCCAATCACGACGCTTAATGGACGAAGCCCGTGAAGTGCAGCAGCAGGTAGTTCTGGATTAAGGTGGGCAGGGGCAGCTTCGGGACCACCCTGAGCAGACGCCCCTCCAGGTAGACCCGGACCCTGCAGCGGGCCAGGTGCTGTAGGGAGCGGGGGGTCCGGGCCAGGGAGAACAGGGACTCATAGAAGTCCCGGTGATCCTGGGTTTGGGAACGAACCACAACAGGACACTTCGGTGAGTGTGGACGTTTTCTCTGCGGTTGATTGAACCTTTCGCCGCACAAATTAAATCAAGTGTGTAGGAAAAGATACGAAATAAGCATTCATATATTAATATTCATATAGCCTACTGTATATGTTATATCTATAATATTTATATCCATAGCCTACAACCAATATATTTAGATATGACATTGAATATAAAATAAATCCAATGTAATTCACCTCATCATCAGAACAATCTCAATAAATCAATCATCGAGAATAAAAACGTGACTTTAAAGTTTTCCTCAAATCGACAACGCAACAGTTGCGACGCCGAGATGATGATGATGAGGATGATGATGATGAGGATGAGGTCAACATCTCCTTACCTTCAAGACCTCCAGGGGCACGGCCTCCACCCAGGCGTCCGTGACCTTCAGCCGGCTGTAGGCGTTCAGCAGCACCTCCACGGTACGAGGAGACCCGCAGCAGTGCTTCAGCACCTGAACACACACGCACACGCACACGCACACGCACACACACACACACACACACACACACACATACATAAACGCACACTCACGGCCGTCAGGCGGGTTTAGCGACACTACAGCTAAAGAGACGCTAAACACGTGGACGGTGGAAACCCGTTCAGCGCGACTGAGCTCGTGATTCCATAGTATAAAAATAAGTGAAGTAATTAAACACTTGTGAAATGAACAGATTGGTCTTCCCTCTAGGGGTTTAACTGGAAATTATGCAATTAGCGCTAATTAATCTCCTATTAACACTTGCCTAATTAGGAGCCGTGCCTCTTTCTGCTGTGGCCCACGTGGGTTCAGCAGCGATAGTGGTAGTCAAGCGCCCCGCGGAGTGGGAAACGCCTCACGTCGTGCCACGGAATAGGGAATCGTGAGGTTGTGAAGACTTTAGTTTCACACAAAGCCGGCTTGTTACCTCCAAGTGTGTTACACTTTTTGTGCTGGCTTTCCTTTTGGAAATAAAAAGAATGTCAAACTAACTGAATCGACGACCAAGAGTTTTTGTGTGCGAGTGTTAAAGCTAGGGTAGGCAACAGCTTTTTTAGACACATTTTTACTAATCTGTTGAAATTCTCTTAACCTAAAAGAGAGAAATAAATTAATCAAATATTTTGGCAAAACTTCAACCCATCTGTAGCTGTTGAGGGCCTGTAATAACCAGTCCAATCATTTAATTCTGCCTGAATGAATTGATTGGATGGCTTTCCTGTCTGTCTACCTTCCTACCCGCCTACCTGCGTGCACTCCTCCCATGCATGACCTGAGTATTCCTCAAGGCCGGGCTGACCTACAAAGCCAACGAGCCAGTCCTCTTTTTTGGGAGAGTGGCTATGTAACAAGGGCCTGAAATAAAAAAAAACTGAAATAATAATAACTGTAATAATAAAAAAATAATAACTTTATTTTACAGGAGGTAAAATAAAGTGGCCAAACCATAGTTAAAGTAGATGAAGATGAACGTACCATGGAGGGTAAAGGAAGTAAGATAAAGTTAAAGCAGCTGTAGATGGACCTACCACGGGCAGGGCCCCGGGCCACACCCGTATGGACCCGTAGTTGAGCAGCGACTGCACCACCCTCTCCGGCTGGTGCGCCGTCTTATAACACGCCACCTTCAGGATGTTGTGCATTGGCGCCTCGCCGCCGTAGTCCATGTCGTTCACCCCCGCCCCGTTGGCCAGCAGCAGCTCCACCACGTCCGCGTTGGCCTGCTTGCACGCCATGTGCAGCGGCGTGCGCTTGTCGCGGTCCAGGGGCCCCACGCGGGCCCCGGCCGCCAGCAGCAGCTGGCAGACCCGGTGGTAGCGGGTCAGCTCGTGGGCCTCGTGGGGGTGGGCGCAGGCCGCGCCGAGGGGCGTGAGCTCCTCCTCGTTGCGGCGGTCCACCGCCGCGCCGTAGCGCAGGTAGAGGTCGGCGTGCTCCGGGAGGCCGTGCCGGGCCGCCACGTGGAGGGGCGTGTCCTCCTCGTCCACGCTGCGGCCCGTGATGGCGGCGCCGTACTGGAGGAGCTGCCGGGCACATCTGGGGTTAAGGGGGGGGTTAGAAGGTTTTTGGTTCGAGGGAATCCCTAGATAAGATGGGAGTGTGATTAGTCATTAAAAGCCCTTCCCTGTGCCTGCCACCCCTATCCCTAGCCCATTCTGCCCAGAAATTGATTTTTCCATGAAAAAAGAATCAACAAAGAACCTAAATGCTACTAATGCTATCATTGTTGCATCGATTCTCAACCTAAATCATACTAATTATATCATTGTTGCATCGATTCTCAACCTAAATCCTACTAACACTACCATTGATGTGCATATTCTCCTCAACTGTCCACCATCGACCCTCTCCCACCCGTCCACTCACTCGAGGGACTCCGGCAGGGTGCAGACGTGCAGGGGCATGAGGCCGTCCTCGGAGACGGCGTTGGCGTTGGCCCCGTGGCTCAGAAGCAGCTTGGCGCACTCGGGCTGGCAGCTCTCGCAGGCCTCGTGCAGCGCCGTGCCGCCGCCGGGGGCCAGCTCCACGTCGGCCCCCCGCTGGAGGAGGAGGCGAAGGCAGTCGGCGAAGCCCCGACATGCCGTGATGTGAAGGGGCGTGGTCAGCTCCTGCTCGTAGGATAGGGACCACAGCCCTGGACAGGAGGGGGAGGAGGAGGAGGGAGGAGGAGGGAAGGAGGGAAGGAAGGGAGGAGGAGAGGAAGGGAGGAAGGAAGGGAGGAGGAGAGGAAGGGAGGAAGGAAGGAAGGAGGAGAGGAAGGGAGGATGGAAGAAAGGAGGAGAGGAAGGAAGGAAGGAAGGAAGGAAGGAAGGAAGGAAGGAAGGAAGGAAGGAAGGAAGGAAGGAAGAAAGAAAGAAAGAAAGAAAGAAAGAAAGAAAGAAAGAAAGAAAGAAAGAAAGAAAGAAAGAAAGAAGTAGGGAAGAAGAAGAAGAAGAAGAAGAAGAAGAAGAAGAAGAAGAAGAAGAAGAAGAAGAAGAAGGAGAAGAAGAAGAAGAAGAAGAAGAAGAAGAAGAAGAAGAAGAAGAAGAAGAAGAAGAAGAAGAAGAAGAAGAAGAAGAAGGATGCGGCAGAGAGGGGGAGAAAAGGTCAAGTTTAGACGCCCCCATCAGCTTCATTGGCATTCAGGTAAGACACTCCACATAGTAGAAATGTAAAGTTAATCAAATCCTCCACTTTGGTTCATAAAAGATGATGTTGCTTGATGTCGTGCCTCCTCAGAACCGGACAACTTATCTCCTCCAAGAAAGTTTGTCACAATATGTCTCAAACTTGTTTCATATTTCCAAGTCTCCGGGACGACGTACTCAGTCCTCTGTAGTTGAACCTGAAGCTCTTCCACTCCTCAAGGTTGCCGGTGTCATAGACAGAATCGACGAGGAAGGTGAACTCCTCGTCATCCATGATGCTGATCAGTGTCACACCGTCTCCCACCAGGAGAGCGTTCCAGAATTGATAAACGCAACCGCTGGCCTGAGCTGTGGCGATCACGTCGCTGCGGTAGGACTTCGACTTGCAAAATGCAAACTTGGAGAGTTGACGATCCATAAATATAAAATCGGAAACAAAAACGACGGCATCGACGGCGCCGTTTCTACGGTTTCATTCTGGTAAAGCGTTGAGATTTGATACGCTGCGCTTTCTCCTAGAGGAATCAAACCACTTAATACAGTCAGGTCAGGGTTATTCAGGGCATTGTAACGTGATATCATGTTCAGCCCTGTGAACCGTGCCAGGGGTACGCCTCAGCAACAGATATTGGGTCACATGTGGCGTGCTAACTGTTGCATTTGCACCGTTGCAGTCAGTGGTGAGGGGGTTGTGGGGGCTTTATGTTGGATGATGAGTGCATTTAAGCAAATTGCAACTTTGCAGTGTAATGCCACCAATGCATTATATTTTCAGTATACTGGATGTCAGACAATTCTAACCCCCAGCTCTGATGACTATAAAACATAACGGCATGACTTGGCTTGAATGTACTCTTCAGGTCTAATTTCAAATTGTAGAAAACCCTCATACACTCTCAGTGTCAGTTTTCAATTGCCAGTGTATCCAATGAACTCAGATTATTTTGAATCGTTAAGGCTCTATCCAACAGAAGTTGCGTGGCATTTTCCGAACATCTTTTGTGAGGCGTCTGCATAAAGCCGGAAATTGGAATGGGACATTGTGTTTCAAAAATTGGGAGGGTTGATGGTGGTGGCTAGGGTAATGTAAAGCGAACTTCCTAGCCTATTTAAAACGTGTCGATCCCTGCGCTGTGAGCGATCAGTTGACACAAGAGCCATTCAATTTGAAAATAATACTTGTAAGTCTAACACCAGTGCAGGCGTGTGTCGGATAGACATCAATATATCAGAATTAATCACAAACAAATGTTTGGGGCGAAAATATATATGAAAAATACCTTTATTTTCTTTTTTTGTTTTGCTGGGGCTATATCATGGTAATAGAGTAATTCAACAAGAGCTAACCCAATTTGGGCCACACACACACACACACACACACACACACACACACACACACACACACACACACACACACACACACACACACACACACACACACACACACACACACACACTTCTTCAGACATCATTGTCATCAACACTGCTCAAACATGAACCTCCACAAATTATTACTAAAAATAATTACCAGTGACGTCTCACCTTCCCCGCTGGCGACCCAACGCATGTCCCCGCCCCGGGGCTCGATGATGAAGTTGGCCCTGGAGTCCTTGGGGAACAGCTCTCTGAGGGCCTCCAGGTCTCCGGTGTACAGGGCGTTCTGGGTGACCAGGTCCTTGCACACCGCGGGCGGCGCCGAGGTCCCAGACGCCAGCAGCTGCCGGCTACGGGCCTCCTTCTTCAGCATGTAGCCGGTGAGCTGGCTGGAGGCCGCACTCCTCTGGTGCCTGTGTCGCTCCAGCATGTCCTCGTCCAGCTGCAGCGAGCGCAGCGCCGTGCTGCTGAAGACGAAGCTGCTGTTCTGCGACATGTCGGGACTCGCTCGAGAGAGAAACGTGTCGGGAGGTAAACGCCGTGAACTCGAATCTCGACGCTTATGCGGCAGTCGTTCCGAGGCTGCTGCTGCCCGCCGCCGCTGCGTGTTTCTGTCCGAGGTTCTCAGTCAGGCTGACATGTTCACGTAGCCTACGTGTTGCCAGCTGCTCAGAGGTTGAGCCAACAGGGTTGTTTTGATATCTTACACCAGGGGCCCCGGCCGGCAGCGTGACACGCCGCAGTTCTGTATTTATAGCACCTCAGTCGGCCTCTCATGTTGTCTCGCCTCCCAGCTCCCAGCACAGCTAAACGGTTTAATTGAACTGCTGTTGTTGACTGAATGAAATTTGTTCAATCACTGACCGCTTCCAACACACACAAGGCTGGCTCACAGCACATTTCTGTTAAGACCAGATATTGGATAGGGTCGTGCCTTTATAAGGTTTATACAGCAGGTCCATACGGCAATAGCCTGTATGAAAATATATAGGCCTACTTGGAAACAAACTTTTAAATATTCACGTTATGATTCATAACCACAATATACAGTGTATTGAAATTTCCGGCAAAGATCACTTACACAGGGGAGGGCTAATGGGGTTATATCCTTCTGCCACAGGCACAAGGGTTTGTATAATTCAAATTACAAAGGTCAATGGTTTAGTCTGAATGTTTTTTTTGTCGAGACAAAAGGTACATACTATTATACTTCTATTATACTACTATATGTGCAGTTGTTATTGTTCTTCAGTTTCGGGTTCGTAAAGGAAACCAAATATGCTGCGTTTGGAGGAGTCAACGAGTGCAGCGTGTGTGTCTGTGTGTGTGTGTGTGTCTGTGTGTGTGCGTGTCTGTGTGTCTGTGTGTGTGTGTGTGTGTGTGTGTGTGTGTGTGTGTCTGTGTGTGTGTCTGTGTGTGTGTGTCTGTGTGTGTGTGCGTGTGTGTGTGAGTGTGTTTGTGTCTGTGTGTGTGTCTGTGTGTGTGTGTGTGTGTGTGCGTGTGTATGTGTGTGTGTGTGTGTGTGTGTGTGTGTGTGTGTGTGTGTGTGTATGTGTGTGTGTGTGTGTGTGTGTTAATGGCTTTTCTGTATCCGCGTGTTGGCTCCCTCCATCAGAACATTAGAGTCAATGACTGGCCACCGCTGTGTCACTCTGCCCCACGCATCGCCCGGTGATGATGGAGGGACCGCCGCATAATTAAGGCTTTTACGCCCACAGACAAGTGTCACACACGCACACACACTGACACACACACACACACACACAAACACACGCACACGCACACACACACACACAAATAGACAAACCCCTATTCCCACACAAACTAACATACACAAACACACAAACAAACAGACACAAAACAGACCCACATACACGCATAAACACACACATACACAAACAGACCCATACACACACACAGAGTGACACACAAAAACACATGCACAAACAGACACAGACACACAAACAGAAAAAAATATACGCGTCGCACACACACACACAGACACACACACACACACACACATCTCTTTTTGATGGATGGACCATACTTATCTAGTCCTGGTTACCAGCACAAACACACGAACCACAACCAAACTGAAACCTCTTCTGAAACATCCCTCAGGGTTCTGGTGGAATAGGAGTGATTCAGGATGAGACAATGACGGAATTGGCTTATCAGTTGCCATTAAAAAACCCTGTGTATTACGGTGAGCTACGATGCTCAACAGATTACCATGGGCTTGTGCTTAAGTCGACCGACCTGTCCAGCACTCTGCACAGCGAGCCAAGCTATTCCTGACAGCAGAGGTTACTTAGCCCCGGTTCCGTTTTGAAAGCAGAATTCATCGCTTTGTGTCATCCACAAACTATCTTCGTATGGAAATCAAGGACATTTACCCTGCCGCCGATCACATTAAAGTGAAGGCGGTGTAAGAGTTTCAACTTTGCAAACACACATTACCAGAGAGAGACAAGGAATATTGTTTTTGCTGCTGGAGTACATCCTTTTAAATGATATCCATAATGAGTTTATAATATGCATCTGGGCTACCTCCTTTCTACTTTGATGTCTTCCAAATGGCCTGCGTGTCATCAGCAAAACATGTAGGCACTTTCCCGCCTCATTGACTCCCAAATGTATTTTAAATATCGTTCCTGGTAACGCAATTATTTAAAACGCTGAACTAAACACTTACTAATGGGGAAAAAGACAGTGACTCCGATAAATTCATTTCTGAAATGGTGGGCATTCATGGGGGCTTTTTTCCCCCTTCTCCCTTTTTCTCCCCCCCCGCCTCCTCCGCCACTACCCCTTCCTCTCTCTGTGAAGCGGAGGAAAGTCTTTATGACAAGGAAAAGGCATCAGTTGTGGCTGCACCCCCCCCTGCCCTCGGAGGCCCCCCGCGGACTCACTAAATCTTTTGGTTTCCTCACATTAGCCACCAGGCGCTGACTGCAAGGGGCTCTCTGTATTGTGGTCATCCCAGTCTCTCTCTCTCTCTCTCTCTCTCTCTCTCTCTCTCTTTCTCTCTCTTTCCCTCTTGTTCTCTCGTTCTCTCGATCTCTATCTCTCGTCTCTCTCTCTCTCTTTCTCGTCTCTCTCTCTCTCGTCTCTCTCTCTCTCTCTCTCTCTCTCTCTCTCTTTCGCTTTCCCCCCCCCCTCTCTCCCCCTCTCCCTCCTAGGGGCGGTGGCTTGAGACCGGACACACGGAAATCAGAGCTCTCGGGACGAGATGGAGCCACTTCATTTATGCAATCATAGGCAATTAGTTCCCTCTGATTATGTGCCTCTTAATGCTGTTTTGAGTACTGCAGTGCACAGTGATACAGAAAGAGATTAACGCCCTCCCTCCACACCAAGCAGTCATTTAATATACTGAGACCGTAATGAAATGTACACAGTAATTACTGTAATAATGAAAGCTAATGGGTTTGCGATTGTTTCGGCTGTTCGTCTACGGCATACTGTGCGTGCACACAAAGTCCAAGTTTAGAGTGTCACCATGGTTCCTAGCATAAATTCACCCTTTTATAAACGGGGCTGACGATTACTTCTTCGGTGTTAGTTATCCTTATGAGATGACGTCGGATCGTGTTTGTTTCACATGCTATTCTTTGCCATTTCCGTTTTAAAATGTAGGTAGTTGTGTGTAGGTCAGTGAAAGGTAAATCGGCATCAATAGCAGTCCAACTGTATACTGTACGTTGGAGGTCACCATAGTATCACCATGACTGATTAACAAAAGTGCCCCTCTCTCTACTTGGTGTAGAGTAATCTGACCTTGGCTAACCTCCAATAAGTGCAATTAACCTTACACAGTACAAAACCCATTAACTATACCTCATCATATCATACATATCATTATGTATATATACATATAAAGCCTCAGTCTCCAACTGAACAGTAGCCCTGAACTATTCCGTGGCACCAGGATTACTTTTTGCCTCGGAAAGCCGTGAGCCCACCCCTACCTATAATGCATCAGCCTTTGCGGATTCCAATTGTCTCTCAATGCACTGATCAACACGCAAATAGCGCCGCGCTTCATCACGACAATTGAGAGGTTCATATTTCAAGCTAATAGTCCTCGATAACTTTAACCATCAATCACAACCTCATTTCATTGCGTGTGCAGTTAATACGCGCTTCTCTGCCAAGTGGAACATTTTCTAATGATGCGCTCGCGCACGACAACAAGAGACACACGAGCCAGCCCCGGTCTCCACATCACTAATGCATCCATCCATAATATGTTGGTAGCAGTCGCTCTAAAGAAGACAGCAATGAGAATGGCCGGGGCCGTGGGTGTGTGAGTGTGGCTGTGGAAAAAACAGGAGCCAAGATGGGAGACCTACATGGCAATGATAATCAAGGACAAGAAAAAAAAAAACCTGGCCATTAAAGGCCATCATCCTCCTAGCATCTGCAGATTTTCTATCATTACCACGATCCCCAGTAAACATGTGAAACGAGTTGCCAGAGAGACAGGTGGCCGGGAGGAATCACGTACACAAAAGTGTTAACATGAGAGCTTTGTAGGATGAAGCGGTATGTATGTATGCACAGGTTAGGTTGATGTAAACATGCTAATTGGTAAGACCTTCTTTTTTATTATTTTCCATCTTTATTATGTATGGCATCTGCGTGATCTCATTAGACTCATTATGTTGCAATCAAAGACTATTCAGTTTATGGATAATCACTGATTGGTCTTTCATGAAGCTAATGAGCAAGTGCAACAGGCAGCGAGTCCTGCCGATGCCTGCGTTTTCTGTACTGCATTAAAACACACTCAAAGCCACTTTTTTTTTTTTTGCCAGTTGGTAGACTGCAAACAAGGTAATGCTAGGTATTGTCATATTTGTTTAAAGAGCAGCTTTATGTTTACATGAAATAAAAGGATAAGTTACATTTCATTCTTAATGCATTTGATAAATGTTGATTTAACAGCATCCACATTGGATCCTTGTTTACTTTCTGTCGATCCACATGAACATGAATGCACACGGAGGCATCTACATTAAACCCTTGATACATTTGCGTCGATCGGAGCGAACATAACAACCATTGTTGATGCTTGAAGACCGATGAGAAGGAATGTAGGCTATCTTCAAACAATTTACACATGCTTCTGCTGTCCCCTGTAGGATTACAGACACAACTACAACAATACAAACCAAAACTGCAAGAGACATTTATTCAGGCTTCATAAATGTCTCTAGGCGTTTTAGTACATAGGGTTAGTGCTCTATCGATATTTTTTAAGAAAGAGCACAATTTTATAATTTATAGCAAAGTATTTTGCGGAGCCCTCGTATTGCCCACGGAACACTGGGGGTCCAGGGACCCCAGGTTGAGAACTACGGTATAAAGCAAATATAAAGTTATAAGATTTGCTTGTCTTCTCTATGATGCGGAATCCCACCCCTAAAATATAATTAATTTCATTATGATTTAAAGCAATGACATGGAAAATTCATTTTGGAATTTCTAATGCTGCAGGAAGTATGGTATGCATGGTATTTTTATAAAAAAAAAAAATAGGTATTATCTTTGTCCATCTTATTGTCCAATCCAATGACAGCTCTGTGAAACAGGTCTGTTGACTCATTGTAGTTAATGTGAAAGCGAAGTCGACTTTATTTCAGTACTACTAACTAGCCTATGAGCCTCGGATTAAGGTGAGTTGATATCTTTACACGTATGTTCTCTTGTAGGTTGTATGTAGGAGTAGGGATTCCTGATTGATGTTTTGATAGAGGGGTGGGGCCAAGTGGTAGGGCTGAGGTTTATCCGAGTCACACTCAAAACAACACAATGTGTCATCGGCAAGTGCTGGCGAACGCTGCACAAGTAACACCCGAAAACCACAAATGCATTTTTTTTCCAGTTAATAAGGATTAATCAATTATGATAATTGTATAATCCGATTCAATGTATTATAGATATTCTATAAAACAGAAAATCGCCAGTATGTTGATGACATTTTGAATTTCCCCCTTTGCCGGCATCTGAAGCCCGTGTCCGAGTTGCTAAGTTGCTGCACTTGTCCCCGCTCCTCCAGCAGACAGGACAGGAGCACGGACTACATTAATTGCATGCAGGGCCGGCGATCGGCATAGGCGAGCTAGGCGACCGCCTAGGGCGACAAATGCGTTGGGGGCGCCCTCTGGTGGCGCCCTTAATTAAAAAATATATCAATTAAAATATACGACGCGAACGGAGAAGCGAGGGGGCGCGGGAGCAATTGTCAGGGCGGCCCGAAACCGTCAGCGTAGCACCCCCCCCCCCCCCCCCCCCGCTCGCAAAACCTGTCCAGGGCGCAAGTTGATTTCGAGTCGCCTAGGGCTCCGAAACGGCCAGCGCCGGCCCTGATTGCATGACTTGGTTTATCAATTGATGGCGTGAAACGTCTACGTTGTAAACGTTTTGTGAGCGTTCATGCTTCCCTGATCTCTTTCCTGAGATATGCCAAATAAATAACCAAAGAGAGTCAGAGGAATCCCCAAGTGGTACCATTTCATCTGGACTGGACCCCAGCTGTTCCTAGAGTGGTACCATCTCATCTGGACTGGACCCCAGCTGTTCCTAGAGTGGTACCATCTCATCTGGACTGGACCCTAGCTGTTCCTAGAGTGGTACCATCTCATCTGGACTGGACCCAAGATGTTCTTAGAGTGGTACCATCTCATCTGGACTGGACCCTAGCTGTTCCTAGAGTGGTACCATCTCATCTGGACTGGACCCAAGATGTTCTTAGAGTGGTACCATCTCATCTGGACTGGACCCTAGCTGTTCCTAGAGTGGTACCATCTCATCTGGACTGGACCCCAGCTGTTCCTATAGTGGTACCATCTCATCTGGACTGGACCCCAGCTGTTCCTATAGTGGTACCATCTTTGGAGATGAGGTGTGCTCTTGGTTCTCAAAATACAGAACTTTGTTAGTTGCAATCATCAATAGCTTTTGCTGCCGTTGTTTAACAAGTTTGAAAAAAAAACCTTGTCTCATGTTGTTGGTTTTTGCTAATATACACTAAAATTCTTATTGAACACTTGTTATAATAAGAATGATTCCACACTCAACGTAGTCGGATTAATTGATGTATTATTTATACATCTATTTTAAACTTATCTTGTTTTCTCAATCAAACTCTCTCCCTTCACATCAGCCATCAATACTGACTGGTAATAACAGAATCAAAAGGCCTCAACACATAAATTACTACTAAATATGCAGATTTTAGCATTTTCTATTCAACCATTTTGTGTAGGCCTATTTTTTAAGGCGAAATGTCGAAGTACCCAGTTACAAAGTTTCTTATTGGAGAGACATGCTGAATAAATACATCATGTTTTCAAACTCAAAAATAATGGTTAAAAAAAAAGGGCAAAAGGAGAGAGTCTTACTCGATGTACATCGAAAACATTTTGAAGCAGGAGGGTTGTGCTGTCGGACCCCAGCACCCCCCCCCCCTCCCCCCATAAAAATTTGTCTTACTAAACTGCTTTTCTCGTTTTTTTTCAGGCCAACCCGACACCGGAATCTCGAAGTCATGAGCATCATGAACTCCTTCGTGAACGACCTCTTCTGCTGCCCGGGGAGCTGGCAAAGCACGCCGTGTCCGAGGGGACCAAGGCGGTCACTAAATACACCAGCTCCAAATGAAACGCGCAGACTTTATTTAACGTATTTTGATATGTAGCCTCCTAAAAGAAAGGAACGTTAACTATCTATTTGATATCATCATATTCTTGTAGATGGCCTATTTGTCTTGTTCTGTGAAACAAAATTGAACATCGAAGCTCGGTGCCGTCCCCACCCACAGCCAGACATGGGCTGATGTGTACCTTAGTGCTGTAATACTTGAAGTATGCTTTCAACATACATCTTCTACACTTAACTGAGCTTTTTCAAAAGTTTATTTAGAATATATTTCCGATGAAGTGTATTTCGCTCAGGATGTCATCAAGTGCAACTGTAATATAGGCTACTAATGATAAGTATGCTACTGCTGTAATACTTGAAGTATGCTTTCATCATACTTCTTACAAGTATACTTAACTGATCTTCCTTAAAGTTTAATTTGAATATATTTCCGATAAAGTGTAATTGCATCCTTGGTCCGAGATTTCCGTGAGGAGCACCCTGATAGACCTGGTGGGTCGCCTGGAGGCGCCCACTGAGGGGGGGTGCTGTTACCGCCGTGGCCGTACCCAGCAAGCAGGCAATCCAGGGGCAGACGTTCCTGAGGTTGCTTGGCCAGGCAGCTCCACACAAATTCATGGCAGTCTGGAGAGAAAGAAGGTGTCTAAACAACGGTATGTTTGTACTAGCGCTTTATATGTGTGTGTCTTAGTTGGTGATAGTCCACTCCAGATGCATGCCCATCTCTCTTAAATACTGGTTATAAAGGCTCATCTCTTAAACACATGTGGTAAGTCATGCCCGTTCAAGATCAGGTTAATTAACGAAAGGTGATGAACAGATTTTAATCAGAGACCTCACAAAGGCTATAACTCTAATGTTTGATATGTAACTTATTTACACTGTAAAGAATAAGATGTTTAAGATGTGACCTTTTTAATGTAATTTTGATATGTCTTTTCATTGTGATGTTCTGGAAATACAGGGCGGGAAGATAAATGTTAATAGGGAACTGGAATGGCCCTTAGTTTAGAGCATTGTGATTGGCCAAGTGCTGTGGTCAGAAGGATCTTTAAAGCAGATGAACTGGTACAACTGGCAACAGCTGTGTTCCCGTCGGGATGTGCTGGTGCTACTGAAAGAACAGATGCTGTGCTGGGACCCGGCTGGAGACAAATACATACCCGGGTAGCCATCTATCTCCATGTTTGAGTGGATGGAGTCCTAGTCCAACATCTCCTCCTCTCGGTTGGTATTTGGCATATCTCACCGTTGGCCTCTCTCTTTAGCGGCCTGTTGGTCAAACCGCACAATTCCACTCCAATAGCCACTCCTGCCTTTAGTGGTTGAAGAGGAGAAGCATTGCAGACATGAGGCTTTGTATTAGGATCTATGTCTGACCAACCTTTGCTGTGCTTGCTGAAATGTCATTCAGACGTGTCAAGATGGGCTAAACATTGGTATTGTTAAAAGGGAAGCAGCTATTAACCAGTTTCACTATTGCCCTCGCTATTAATGCGTCAAAAGAGTATACTAGTTTAGTTTAGCTTTTTTATTTCGAACATGTTCGAGTAATAAAACAAAATAAACGGACATCCAAACAAAACCAATGAGAATAGTCAATACAACAATAACAATAGTCAAAACAATAGTACAGAGTTTACGGTTTTTCTTCCACTGCTGTGAGGAATAATGAACTGGGATTTCTCACTACAAGAGAGTCGAGTTACAGAAAACTTGGTTCGGAAAGAAGAGATATTTGCTAGTTTGCTTAGAAACTATATCAGTCATGAAAGATTTCCACTTAAGTTGCCACTACAACTACTACAACTGCCCTGAAGTGAATATCATGCTTGTTGGGTTTGAGTTCATTGAGTTGTTGCACTTAATGTTGGGCCACTGTTTTTCAGTTTTGTGACATCATCGAATGATGATGTATGTGAGCCCTTTGCACTGATCAAAATAATAACCATCATGTGGCTGTTTGAGCATGGAAAACATGAAATGAATGCATGTTGGTTCAATTAACATACCGTACATAGGTTATGAATCTGGAAGATTTTGTAGGTAGTGGCCATCCCCAAAATGCACCAAAATACAGGAAATCATATCCAACAAAATCTAAAATGTGTAGCTTCTCTCAGTTTTCGTCTGGTTGAAGTGCACAGTCACATGGCCCCCTGATGGTGATGATGAAGAATTGCGGCCCTCCTCCTCATTCAGAATGAGGAAATGTGGTCAAAAAAATTTGCACGGAGGAACAACACATTGTACAGTCGAGATCTATAGCCCAAAACGCGTATTCCTTGGTATAGCTCCACCTAGGGACCGGCGTGTCTGGATTTTGTTATCTGAGTAGCGGTGCCTGACCTGGTTCTAGTCATGCAATTGGCGCGTGTGCACCATTTACGGTTTGGGCTGTAGTCCCACTTTCACGGGGGGAAGAATAAAAATAACAAACACTACAAAAACAATAGGGATCAAACCTGTTGGCTTGGACCCCTAATAAAGGTTTCACCGGAAACACGGGCTCGCCGTACTTCCATGAAGCGACGTTACGCAATACTAATAAGCATGGCGGTATAGTTCCGAATGTTCCTAGCGATTAACCAATTGTATTGAAGTTTAAGCTGCAAAGTTTGATTGAAAAGTACCTACCTTGTCATTATCATTCTGAGTTAGATAGCCATAGATCCACAAATACATAAATATTGCAAATCTTCGCAATTTTCAAATGGACGAAGAATCTCCCATGTGCTGGACCTCTGTGAGTAGTACTTTCTTTCACAACATGCCCTCATTCTGACTTTAGGATTGTGGAACCATTATCCTAAATTGATCTCCAATAATCTCTGCCAACCTGTTTTTGATCTTTGGCATTCCCTTCATGCCTTTTAGTATACTCTTCGACGAGGAGTGTGTACGTTTAAGAGACTTCTCGTTATGAGTTGTTTGTTATTTGCCACACGAGTGGTGATTGCACCATGTCGCTGACAACACTAAATAAACCATAACACACACACAATATAACGTAACTTTTATTTGCACTTTAATAGCGCCGGCAATTGTGATACTGATAAAATAGCTTCTTCCCTTTTAACAATACCGATGTTTATCTCGTCTTGACACGTCTGAATGACATTTTAGCAAGCACAGCAAAGGTTGGTCAGACAGAGATCCTGATACAAAGCCTCATGTATACAATACTTCTTATCTTCAACCACTAAAGGCAGAGGAGGCTGCTGGAGTGGAATTGCCCGGTTTGATGAACAGGCCGCCAAATGGAGAGGCTCCGCATCATCCTGATGTGGAGATGTTGGAAGACTCCACCGACTCAGACGTGGAGATGGATGACTTGTCGGGTATGTACTTCTCTAGCAGGGTCCCAGCACAGCATCTGTTCTTTCAGTAGTACCAGCACATCCCGATGGGAACACAGCTGTTGCCAGTTGTACCAGCTCATCTGCTTAAAATAACCCTCTGACAACAGCACTAACTCGTACTCGACTCGTGTCTGAAGACGGAATGAATGCAAATAATCTCTTATGTGTGTGTTTTAGGGGTTAATGGAGAATCTGGAAATAGAAGACCATGAAATTGTCCATCCTGCCTAGGCCCAGGTAAATCTTCATACAACACTAGCCAGGAGAACATACAGGTGTTAATTTTTCTCAGCTAACTAATGAAACATTCATTTTCTGCTACAACATAGATTATCTAGGCAGTTTTTAGTCTTTTATGTTTCTGTTAGACAAGGGTAACTGCTTACCTCGTTAGTTTTTGGTGCACCAGAGGACACTCGGTGTGGCGGGTCCTTCTGGGCCCTAACAAATTACAAGGGGTCGAGAAGGACTAGGTTTTAAAGATTATGGCTTTATTACAACTTGCGTAAAGTAGTAGCGAAACCTGAGTTGGTTTGCAATTAACTCCCGTACAGTCTACAGGCCTCGAGTTATATTCCCCATTCAGTGGCTTCCCGCAAAACACCTTTGGCCAATCACAATGCTCTGAATTACGGGCCATTCCCGTTCCCTATTAACATTTATCTTCTCGACCTGTATTTCCAGAACATCAAAATGAAAAGACATATCAAAATTACATTAAAAGGTTACATCTTAATCATTACAGTGTAAAGAAGTTACAAATCAAACATTAGAGTTATATCCTTTGTGAGGTCTCTGATTAAAATCTGTTCATCGCCTTTTGTTAATTAACCTGATCTTAAACCGACATGACTTACCTTATGTGTTTAAGAGATGAGCCTTATAACCAATATTTAATTGAGTGGACTATCGCCAAGTAAGACACACATGTACATTCAAGCAAGCACTAGTACAAACATACACAACCTTGGCAACAGTCGTATACAATGAGACCGTTGTTAAGACCCCGTCTTTCTCTCCAGACTGCCACGAATTGGTGTTCAGATGCCTGGCCAAGCAACCTCAGGAACGTCTGCCCCTGGATTTCCTGCTTGCCTGCTACTGAGCTCAATGTTAGACTCCCTGGTTGAAATGTATTAAGTCAACTTAAAGGGGACATATTATGAAAACCAAACTTTTCCTGGGATTTGGGGTGTTGTTTTGGGTCTCTGGTGCTCCTGCACTTTAAACTTTTTTTAAAGGTCTCTTTTAATCTCAGTATACTTAATCTATTTACAGCACCACTAAGTGTACTTCGCCCATACTAAGTACACTTCAGTGTCATGCTTCATTTCGAAGTTCAAGTTCTCTTAAAAAGTCCCAATATTATGTTAGAAATACACTTGCAAAGCACACTAACAACATTGATTGATTATTTTAATGACCACACAGCCAGGCTGGTGGAATTTGTTGTCAGCTTGGTACAGGTTCCAACTTACAAAACATATGACACAGATATACATACAGAAATACAAACTACACAATACATAAGGGCCATGCTTAATCCTTAACGTTCCGAGTCAGAAAGTTTATTGCAGTTGGGATGAAACTTTTTTAACCGGGTTGTTCTGGAGGCAATTGTCCTGTAACGCCTCCCAGAAGGCAGTAGTTGGAAGGCATAGTGTTCAGGGTGAGTGGGGTCGGAGATGATTTTTTCCGTGCTCTGCGTAGTGTCCGTTTGTGGTAGAGTGAATCAAGGGATGGAAGGGGTGTGCCAATCATTTTGGATGCTCTATTTATGATGCGTTGTCGATGAGTTCCGTTGTTTTTGATGAGTTGAGTATGAGTACATATTTCAAGAGCACTATTATAAGGAATAAGATCACATTTCAAATGCATTGAAGTAGAACTTGTCATGTTGTCAGATTATATTGCTCACATAAAACAACTACATTCAGTGTATTATTAGTTGACTGGATTCATCACCTTGAACATTATCCATGTGCTTTTAAACTGTTATCGAAGCATTATTGAAGTGTATGTGAAATATAAATGATTGCTATATCCTAAGAGTCATGGTACATTGAATTTTGTCTTTTTACATTTCACTTTGAATATGTTGCTTCTAGATCAGAAATGTATTTCAGGTGTTATGATAGAATGAGATGAACCCAAGCACAGACAACGGATGTTGTATTAAACCAGAGGTGAATTGTATTGAGGACGACAGTAGTAGGGAACAACAGGAGGTGGACAGGGCAGGCGAAGATGGATTCCAGGCATCTAGGCAGGCAGATGAGCACACGGGGGGATGGCAGGCAGGTACGGGGTTGGTGATCCTGGGGCAAGGGGAACACAGAGATTTAACACGGAAAAAACACAAAAGCTATCTTGCTATCCAAACATTCACTAGTGCCGAGATTGGTCTCTACCACTGTAGCTGAAACAAGGATCTGGCAATGATTGGCTGAAGAACCGGGGTTTAAGTGGAGCAGAGATGATGAGTGGAGATTGATGACAGGTGTGCAAGTCTGACAGGTGTAGAGCTGGGGGCGGAGCAGAGCAGGACAGAGCATCTGCTGGGTACGGCCACGGCCGTAACAGTACCCTGCCCTCAATGGGCGCCTCCAGGCGACCCACCAAGGTCTATCAGGGTGCTCCTCACGGAAATGTCGGACCAAGGATGCTTCAAAGATGCAATTAAACTTTATCGGAAATATATTCAAATTAAACTTTAAGGAAGATCAGTTAAGTATACTTGTGAGAAGTACGATGAAAGCGATTTCATCATACGTTTTCAGTTAAACTGAAAACGATTTCAGTTTAACAATGGCTAAATGTTTCCATATATCAAAAAATACAATAAATAAATAAATAATCAACAAGAATAGCAGCCTACACCCCCATCTAGCGGCGGGAGATGAAACTCAGGTAGACCCGGAATCAACCAACAGCAACACGTGAACGTGCATGCATTTATTCCAACAAAATAATGAAATCAAAATACAAAAACCTGGTTCCTTTCTTTTAGGAGGCTACATATCAAAATATATAAAATAAAGTCAGCTCGTTTCATTTAGAACTTGTGTATTTAGTGACCGCCTTGGTGCCCACTGTCCTCGGACACGGCGTGATCCCCTGGCAGCAGCAGCCTCACGGCTGGTGATGGTTGAGCGCTGGTTGTACTGCGCCAGGCGCGACGCCTCCGTGGCGATGCGCTCTAAGAGGTCGTTCACGAAGGAGTTCATGATGCTCATGGCTTTGCTCAAGATGCCAGTGTCGGGGTGGACCTGAAAAAACAAGAGAAAAATAGTTTGATAACACAATTTTTTTTTTGGAGCGGTGGTACACGTGTCTAACGACGTCATTACCCACCTGCTTCAAAACTTTGTAGATTTACATCGCGTAATAGTTCGGAAGATTAGTCAACAAATCGTTCACTTTGAGATGCAAGCATCAAACTTGGCAAAAATATTCTTTGGGACCCACTTCTTCCAAAAAGCCCAAAAAGCCTGTAAGAAATCCAATATGGCCGCCATTTTCCAAGATGGCCACCCTTGAAAGCCATTAGACTTGGTATTGGACTTGGATGGAGATTTGATAATCACATTTTGATGATCGTGGTATCAAAACATAGGTTAAAGGGTCCAAGCTTTTAAATCCGGCAATAAAAAGTTCAAAAATATGTTACATTGTGAAGATAGACGGCAATGAATGGCAAAAATGATTCTTGTATAACTTATTTTTTTGGTGAAGGAAAACAAATTTTGTTTTGGCTACTTCAGCAGGGGAAGGAGGGCTAAATAAGTGCATGCTTTTTTTCCGCACATAAGTCTTCCCAACTTAAAGAAGTATGGGCTTCTTCATTTTCATCTCTAAAGTAGTAAGCTTCCTGCTGGAGGATGTAGATGCAGCATGCTGTCACCTGGTGAATTTGGCATGTTCTTGTCACACCTGAGGCAGAAATATACGACTCTGCTATACCTGAAGAAGCCACACCACCTTCTACAAGATCCCCTGTCCACCCACTGCCTTTGAGCAAGGTACCAAGAGGTCTCAAAACATTCATCTTTATGTGGAGCCCACTAAACATAATGACAAATTTCTGCTCGCCATAAAGGTATGGCCATTGCCATTGCACCTGTTGGGCAAGTGCATAGATTGGCTGGTCTGCTGTTATGACAGGGAGCTGATCTGGATTTACAATAGCATCTCTGACTTTGTCCATTGAATGTTTAACTGTTGCAACTGAAAGAGCTTCATCCCGAAGATGCGGAAAAAGTGATGTAGAGCTTACTTCAAACTGTACACCTCTCTTTTTCTCTACATGGTCTGTCCGAGGCTAACTCGCTCAAGCCATTCATATTCGTTTGTCAACAGGATACTTGGCAAAGGATCGTGTGTTACATCGCCCTTGGGAGGACAGGGATTCTTCTATGTGAAAAAAGCAGGATAGAAATGCGTACATGAATCAGGAGGTTCTTGAACTTTCCTAACCTTGTTGTTCCTAATTTGAATGCGCTCTTGAACTTCACCTCGATTTCCTGATAATGGATGCTGAAAGATAGATATACTTGTACCATGGAATGAAGTAGTTGCAGTTGTCGATGATGGGTTATGGTCAATGTTATCCATTGCAGCTGTGGAAAATAGGCCTTTTTACTCAGAATGGGGGGACAAACCACCCCTTGTTCAAGGTATCTATTCAAAACTGCATCTCCCAACTGTGCTGAAATGTCAAGTACTCGGTCATACGCGATGCTGAGACCATGGTCATGAAGCATCTCTTCAAGGTTTTTTGCCTGCGTAATATTTTGGCAGCTGTGGCAAGAACAAGAGCATCAGAGTAGTTTGATGTTTCAGACAAGACCGGCCCAATATCTTTTTTAAAAGCCAGAAGATCATCTCTTCCTTTCTTGTATGCTTCAAGCCCAGGGATCTCTGCCAAAAGGCGGTCTTTCAGTCTAGTAGAGTTTACGTCTGGGATGTCTGTCACGAATTGTTGAAGCGGCCTTGGTCCCCTCGGACACGGCGTGCTTTGCCAGCTCCCCGGGCAGCAGCAGCCTCACGGCGGTCTGCACCTCCCGGCTGGTGATGGTTGAGCGCTGGTTGTACTGCGCCAGGCGCAACGCCTCCGTGGCGATGCGCTCGAAGAGGTCGTTCACGAAGGAGTTCATGATGCTCATGGCTTTGCTCGAGATGCCAGTGTCGGGGTGGACCTGAAAGAAAGAGAAAAATAGTTTAGTAACATCTTTTTTTTGGAGGGGGGGGGGGGTACACACGTGTCTGACGACGTCACCACCCACCTGCTTCAAAACTTTGTAGATGTACATCGCGTAAGTCTCTCTCCTCTTGCCCCTTTTCTTTTCTTTTTTCTTTGCTTTCTTCTCCCCTCCTGCTCCTGCTCCTCCTCCGACGACCTTCACCTTCTTCTTCTTCGTCTTTTGTACATCGTTAGCCATTATTGTGGCCTCATAAGAATGTGATTCGTCTGTGCGTTTATTCGACATGTAAAATCCATTTTGGAATTTCTAATGCTGCAGGAAGTATGGTAGGCCTATGCATGGTATTTTTAGCTAAAAAAAAATTGGTATTATCTTTTTTTAAGGTAAACGTATCTTCACTAGTGTACTCTGGGGCACAATAGGAGGAGTCCCATTATAGGCGTCTATGAGCGACACCTGTGTGTGTCCTCCAATGACAGCTCTGTGAAACAGGTCTGTTGACTCATTGTAGTTAATGTGAAAGCAAAGTCGACTTTATTTCAGTACTACTAACTACTATGAGCCTCGGATTAAGGTGAGTTGATATCTTTACACGTTTGTTCTCTTGTATGTTAGTTGGAGTAGGGATTCCTGATTGATGTTTTGATAGAGGGATGGGGCCAAGTGGTAGGGATGAGGTTTATGAGTCAAACTCAAAACAACACAAAGTATCATCGGCAAGAGCTGGCGAACGCTGCACAAGCAACACCCGAAAACCACAAATGCATTTTTCCAGTTAATGAGGATTAATCAATTATAAGCATTGTATAATCCGATTCAATGCATTATAGATATTCTATAAAATAAAAAATCGGCAGTATGTTGATGGCATTTTGAATTTCCTCCTTTGCCGGCATCTGATGCCCGCGGACGGGCTGCTAAGTTGCGGCACTTGGCGCCGCTCTTCTGATAGCAGACGGTTAGGGCAGGAGCAGGTTGAGGCAGCTGTCTCATTGCAGGGTGTGTTCGGGCTCCATACAGCCCACGGTGGTTGTACTGAAAGAGAGATTTAGAAAAAGACAGAAGAAATGGTTTGACAAAAGTTTAACAAAAGAAGTTCATGTTGTTGGTTGTCTTATTGTCAATACGGACACACACACACACACACACACACACACACACACACACACACACACACACACACACACACACACACACACACACACACACACACTAGGGTTGGTAGACGGTATTATACGTTTGACGTCACTAAATCAATACCAGCAAAATTATTCAGGCCCACACACGTTTGGGGGTGGAGCCAGCAATCTCCTTTCAATTACCCCTCACTCCTCCCTGCCTTCTGCCACAATCTATACAGGTTTGCACAGATGTCGTTTGTGTGTTCTTACTTCGATGTGTTCTTACTTCGTGATTATTATTTTATTATTCTGGTTAAAAGGGGTGTGAAACCATAATCCTAAATTGATATCTGTCAACCAGTTTGAACTTTTGCTCCAACCGCCGGTAGCCCTTCATGCTTTTAAGTGTACTCTTCAACGAGGCCTGTGTGGATGTGTTGAGCTCCGTCTTGGCAGTGAGAGTTGATGGTGGCCAAGAGAGGTTTAAGTTTCGTGGATTCAGTTTAAGAGATTTCTCCAACTCTTTGCTTCTTACAACAACAGAGGCACTGAACAATTTCTCACACAGCATAAGGGCTCATTTACCCTTGAGGGCGATTACTATATACTGCGGCCCTGTAGGAGTGTTACCTGGTCCCTTTGTGTGCCACACCTTCAATAACTTCCTCATTGCAGGGTTGTCAGTTCTGGAAAAACAAGGCGGCGATCCGTCTCTCTTTGATGATGTCTAAATGGCCAGTGGCCTGCAGGGGGAGCTGTCCTGGTTAGCCATGGTGGCGAATTGGTTGCTGATTGGAGGGAACATTAAACCAGTTCCTCCAGTTCTCTGATCTGCTGCTCCGGCTCTGACGCCACGGGGGCTGGCTGCAGCGCCTATCCCTTCTCTCCACGCACCTTGTTCCTTAGTTTAGTTTGGCTCCAGTCAGCGCTGCTGTCTATTTGTTTGATTTCACCTCCACATGCATACACCACATACTCCAAATACCCACACATTGTGACAATCCAGTGCTCTTTGCTCCTAACCTCTACCTGGTGTTTTTGTTGTATGTGAGTGTTGCCTAGGTAGCTAGAGCAGTGGCTTGCCATTTACCGGTGGGTTGGTACATTCTTAGACTTATTAGAATAACATGCTTGTCTTTGTTGTGAGTGTACCAGGTGATCCCTGTAGGTGGAGTTGTAGTTGCTGCTGGCTGAGGGCTGCCAAAGGAAAAAAAAAATTGGCGAGAAACGCCGTCAGCATCCCAGTGGTAAAAAAAAACATTGCACCGTGGACCTCCAGGAGTGAGGTCAAGTGAGGTCTAAATCACAAAACTGAGGTTCACCCTTTCAAAATAATGTACAGTCGGATTAAAACTAACAAATGTAAAAGGATTTAATTGAAAGCTAGAGAGAGTCGAATTTTCTCTTTATATTTAAATTAATATTGATTTAATAATAAAAATAAAGTTTTTATTTTTATTTTTATAACTTACATAATTATGTATGTCATTGCGGGCCGCCAGGAATGATTCCGCGGGCCGCACTTTGAGAACCAAGGATCTAGAAGCACGCTGATAAGGAGGTTGCTTATCCCCATCTTAAAGGGACAAGCAATGTCCCATCGTCCCATGTCCAATTCTCAAATAAATTTGGCTACTAAAAAGATGGTCCATTTAATTGTCTGCAAACCCCTCTGAGAAGCAAGATTAACAGCATGTCTGCCATGGCCACAGTTTTGGTCCTGTGTGTTCTCCCTTCTGCGTCGGCCACACCCCCTGTCCATCTCTGTGCTTTGCCTGCCACTCTCAACTACTCACATTTGACCTACATCGGCTCATCGACTCCCCTTCACACCTGGTTTCTCTGCAGTCGTCGCCAGATCGTACTTCGATATACCATGCTAGTTATTCGTACCTGGCACCAGTATAGACACACAAGTTGTTGTTTCACCTGCTGAAATCTCGTGCCTCACCTTTGTTCTCTTTTGCCCATAGTTTTTTGGATCTGCACCTCCAGCCTGCCTGCTCCACTCCCTCCAGCCTGATGCACCCCACTCTCCAACCTGCCCCCTGCCTCACTCCTGGTTATACCAAATTAACCTGTTCACCTTCACTCCAACTCCTGTCCTGTCTCTGTGTTCTGCTCTTGGGTCCAGCAGCCATCGCTCCCCAAACAGAACGATCTGGCCAACAATGGACCCAGCGGACATGGACTCCTTCCGCCAAGCTCTCTCCACTCAAGGCGCCCTGGTCAGGGAACACAGCCAAGCCCTCTGGGAAGCGATGGAGGCTTTTAAGGGCCTCTCTTCCTGGGTCACGCAGATGGGCACCTAACTGGACTTACTGGTCTCCCACGCCACGGCTTCCCCGCCGGCAACGCTACCCACCCCTTGTCCTTACCCCCCCAGCTCAGCTGCCACACACAGTCCCGAGAGCCTTTCATTCCTGCTCCGGAGCACTATGCTGGGGACATGGGTACGTGGAGGGCATTTTTGACTCAGTGTTCCTTAGTTTTCGATCAACAACCTCTTGCCTACCCAACCGGTCAAGGATTACTTATATTTTGGGTTCACTTAAGGGTAATGCACCAGCGTGGGCATCAGCATTGTGGGACAGTAATTCCGCTGCATGTGCTAATTTTGATTTCTTTGTTGCTGGGATGAGGAAGGTTTTTGATCACCAAGTTAAGGGAGGGGAAGCCGCCAAGCCCCTACGACAGGGCTCCCGCAGTGTAGCCGAATTTTCAGTTGAGTTAAGGAATATAGCAGTCAACTCGGGCTGGAACGACCAGTCACTACGAACACTTTTTCTTTCCAGCCATAATGAGCCAATTAAGGATGAGCTGGCTACTATGGATGAGGCAGACAGCCTTGAGGAAGTAATCTCCCTCTCCATCCGGCTGGATAACCGCCTTCGTGAGCGGCGTAGAGAAAGGGTTAGCCGTCCCATGTCTCCGGCATTCACTGGCTCCTCTCTTCCACACCTACCGAGAGCTGCTCTCCCCCCACCTGTGCCACGTGCAGTGTCTGAAGAGGAGCCCATGCAGCTGGGGAGCACACGTCTAACTCAGCCACAGCACCTCCAACGGATATGGACCGGAGTTTGTCTGTATTGGGCACTACCCAGACATCTCATCTCCGCCTGCCCGTCGCTGCCAAAAGGTGAGGCTCAGCAGTGAAGGTAGGGGCCCTTCTGGATGCCACTCTCCTGTCCCTCGGCCACCCCCTCTGTGTCCGCCATGGTGGATTCTGGAGCTGATGAGAACTTTATTGATTCTGGGTTTGCTTCTCAAGTTGCCATTGCGTTGGAACAGCTCCCCTATCCCTTAGCCGCAAACGCCTTGGACGGCCAACACCTTGCCCGCATTATTCACCGAACCAAGCCCCTTGAATTAATTGTTTCAGGAAAACCACCACGATACTCTTCCGTTTCATGTCATCCTGTCCCCCCTGACTCCCTTGGTCCTTGGTCTCCCCTGGCTCAAGCGGCACAATCCCCAGTTCGACTGGTCAGCTGGCAAAGTGGTGAGTTGGAGCGCATATTGCCTAGTGCCTAGTGCTCGTTTTAGACCCAACGGAATTTCTAGCTACTGGGGAGCATAGGTAGGCTAGGGGAACTCATATTAATGTTAGAAAACCTCAAAGTGGGATCTTTCAGAATGATTCCACATTCAAGCTAGTCTGATTAATTTTTGCATTATTTAAACATCTATTTGAAACTTATCTTGTGTTTTCAATCAAAGTTCCTACTTCTCTCTCCTTTCACAATAGCCATCAATACTAAATCAACTGAGCTGCAAGACAATATTGACCGGCAATAACAGAATCACAAGGGCTCAACATGTAAATGACTTCTGTTTACACTTTAGCATACTAAAATATGCAGTCTGAATCCATATTAATAGCCAAATATCAATGAAAGCACTCTTCCTTATTATTGTGTCACGTTTTATTATACTATTGGATATCTTCATTACACCACCTTCACCTACTACGCTACAAGAACATGATTATACATTTAACTTGTAAAGAAGCCTACAGAAGAAAAATATTAAGTATACATAGTATGGAAAATGCAGTATGCCGAAAATACCAGGGTGTTGATCTACACATCCAGTTGCATCATCATCGCAGCATTCTTTTTGAGCTATTCTGCAACACATCATCTGCGCAACACATCATCTGAGCCCGCGCAAGACAAGTGATGGCACTTCTATGTGTGTGCTAATCGAAATCGCCTGTCAACTTGTTAATCGAATATTGATCATGATTTCGATTTTAGCGTCAAACGATCAAAAAACTAATATGATCGAGTTTTCGACATATCTGTAGATTATTTTAGATTTTGTGTATTTTTTTTAATTCTAAATTCAAGTTCTCAGTTACAAAGTGTTTTTTGGGACAGACATGCTGAATAAATACATCATGTTTTTAAACTCAAAAATAATCGTTGTAATGTATGGCCAGCTATCGAGAGCATTTACTAGTAGGAAATGACGTGTGTTGTTGTGGCTACGCAAATTGGCGGGATTTTTCACTTGCTGACTTGTCTTTGCGGTCTAAAGTTGATTAGCTGGTGTAGCTCAGAAATTGTTTGGATCATAATACATAAATATTACAAATCGTTGCATTTTGCAAATGGATCGCGACTGTAGAAAGAGGTGTACATCGGTGAGTTCCTTTTTTACAATGTTTCCCCATTCTGCGGTTTAAGGAGTGTGGAATATACTAAAAGGGGTTAAGCTTCTCGGGATAAGTTTAAGAGACTTCTACAACTCTTTGCGTCTTCTTACGGACATTGCTTTATCCTTCTCATGCACAAATTAATGTTCGTTATGTGCCACTTCTCAAACTGATTGAACCATGTCGCTCACAACACTAAATAAACTATCACATACACACACACACAATATGACGTAACTTTCATTTACGCTTTAATCTCGCCGGCAATAGTTAATAGCTGCTTCCCTTGTATCAATACCAATGTTTAGCCCGTCTTGACACGTCTGAATGACATTTTGGCAAGCACAGCAAAGGTTGGTTAGACAGAGATCCTGATACAAAGCCTCATGTATAGAATGCTTCTTCTCTTCATCCACTAAAGGCAGGAGTGGCTAGTGGAGTGGAAATACCCACCAAGAGGATCTGCACCCCTTCTCTCGATGTGGAGATGTTGGAGGACTCCACCGACTCAGACATGGAGATAGATGGCTACCCGGGTATGTATTTGTCTCCAGCCGGGTCCCAGCACAGCATCTGTTCTTTCAGTAGTACCAGCACATCCCGACGGGTCACAGCTGTTGCCAGTTGTACCAGCTTCTCTGCTTTAAAGAAACCTCTGACAACAGCATCAACTCGTACTCAACTCGTGTCTGAAGACGGAATGAAAGCAAATAATCTTGTGTGTGTGTGTGTGTGTGTGTGTGTGTGTGTGTGTGTGTGTGTGTGTGTGTGTGTGTGTGTGTGTGTGTGTGTGTGTGTGTGTGTGTGTGTGTGTGTGTGTGTGTGTGTGTGTGTGTGTGTGAAATCACCATATCCTCTAAACGCCAAAGCCGTGAATTTGTGTCTTCATCATGTAGGTGGCCATGAAGCACATCCCAAAGAAAGTCTTACCACCGGTAAGTCTTTCGTTTATTAAAATTCATCTTGCTGAATTTTAGAGAGAGGTTGTCGTGACCATACTTTCGGGGTGCTGAACTCCTCAATGACATCGCTGAAGATGAAGTTGGTACTGAGGCCAACTCGGAGATATGCCAAATACATACTTGGAGGTAGAGGACCTGCTCACATCCTCCCAAGGCAGAGGACTTCACACACTCAAACATAGTCTGATGGAGACTCAGGGATCACTGGGTCTCCAGCTGTATCCTTGGACCGTAGCTGTTCCTTCAGTGGTACCAGCTAACACTACAATGAAAGAGAACTCTGACCACAATACCACCACCTTCTCCCATCTGTAGCCCCACATAAAAGCTTATCAAAAGACAGACAGACCGATAGAGGAATGGATAGTAAGTATGTGTGTGTGTGTGTGTGTGTTAGCTGAATTTCAAGCTCTATATGAGGAGCAGAAGCACCTGGGGAAAGGAGGCTGTGGTAGCGTCTGGGCTGGTATCCGCAAACAAGACGATCGACCGGTAAGAGTTACACAAAACCACACAAACACATCGCAGGTGTGAGTTCCATTCACACAGACTTGACTTGATTCAACAAAAGCTCTGCACAAACTACTGCATTTGTGTCTTTATCATGTAGGTCGCTATAAAGCATATCCCCATGAAACATGTTGTTATGGCAGAGGGGGTGAGTGGGTTTAATTTATTTATGATTATTTATCATTCTTACTGTGATGCTATCATGAATCCAGTTAGGATTGCTAGCAAATATCCACTAGTTGTAGTGGATGGGCCAAGGTAGGCAAAGCAAGGCAACTTTATTTATGTAGCACTTTTCATACTCAAGGCAGACTCAAAGTGCTTCACATATAAACATTGTCATACAATAAAATAATAGATAAGCAAAAGAAAACATATGCAAAGAAATTAGTAAAATATAAAGTTTAAAAGGCATTTTACTATTAAAATAGAAAATAAAGGCAAAGTTAAAAAAGATTTTTAGATAGTGCAATGTATTTAAGATTTAGCAGAAAGCTAAAGCAAACATAAAAGTCTTCAGTCTTGTTTTAAAGGTGCTCAGAGTTAGGGCAAGTCTTAAGGTAGTAACTATTGAAACTCGCCCTCTTGTTTAGAATGATTGGCCGACTTATTTTCCACTGGAGATCGCCTTGATGCTGAAGGTCCAAGGTGAAGGTGGCTCTGCAAGCCCAGGTGCAGCTGTCCAACTGCTGGAGTGGTTTAAACTGGACCAGGAGCTAATCCTGGTGCTGGAGAGACCAGTGCCCTCCACTGATCTCCTGCGCTACATGAAGGGGGGTTACCTTGAGGAGCAGGAAGCTAAGGTCAGTGGTGGGAGGTAGGATGTGGGTTCAGTTCAGCTTTCATGTATCTTAGAAGGAGGCAGTTGTTGGTTAACTTATACATCATGACGGAAACAGAATCATTACATGTAAACAGCAGATGGAGTAGCAGATTACTGCAGTGCAGTTATTTATGGATTTCTATGCATGTGTGTTTTCTTCCCAACAAAGTAAATCACTCTCTCACTCTCTATCAGATGATTATGCAGCAAGTCATCAAAGCAATCACTGACATCCACTCCAAAGGCGTCCTACACCGAGACATCAAGCCTGAGAACA
Organism: Gadus chalcogrammus; assembly: GCF_026213295.1. NCBI lineage: Eukaryota > Metazoa > Chordata > Actinopteri > Gadiformes > Gadidae > Gadus > Gadus chalcogrammus. The sequence continues at coordinate 4,762,384 of NC_079419.1, forward strand.
TCTTGATAGAAACCGGTTCCGACGTGCCCCGTGTCAGGATCATTGACTTTGGATGCGGCTGCCTTCTCCAGAACGGCGAGCATCATCAGTTCTCAGGTGAGCTTTTCCTATTTGTACGAGCTCTGTTCTTACAATGTTGACTTCTGAAGTTAAGGCCTTCTTGGTTTCCTTCCAATGTATTGATCGTTTTGTCTTTGTATATGCATGGTCTGTTCCAGGCACTTTCCGCTACTGTCCTCCAGAGTGGTTTAACCATCAGTCTTACAGGGCAGAACCTCTGAACGTGTGGCAGGTGGGGGTGCTTGCGTACTGTATGCTCGTTGGGAAACACCCCTTTTCTACAAAGAAGGAAATAATCAGTAAAGAGCCATGCATCGGGAGAGGACTATCGCCAAGTAAGACACACACTTACATTCAAGCAAGCACTAGTAAAAACATACACAACCATGGCAACAGTCGTATACAATGAGACCGTTATTAAGACCCCATCTTGCTCTCCAGACTGCCAGGAATTTGTGTGGAGTTGCCTGGCCAAGCAACCTCAGGAACGTCTGCCCCTGGATAGCCTGCTGGCCCACCCCTGGTTGCAGCTTGATGAACCTGAGGACATCGCTGTGGACTGAGCTCAATGTTGCACCTCCAGGCCCCAAGAGGTGTCAAAGGCACCTCTGGGGTGCCTTTGCCTGTGTCATAGGTGCACAAAATGTATATATTGTAAACTTTTTTAAATACATTTATTTAATATTATTTATTATGAAAAGTGGATTTGGACACAAAACTCAGCTATGAACGTGAACAACCTGGGAAGTTTAAATTTGTTCAAACATATGGAAACCGGAAGTAAGCAGGTGTCCAAATATTTCGTCCCGCTTCGATCACAGGGAAACCTAAACTGCCTCCCGCCTCGTTGGCCGATATGCAGAGGTGGGTAGGAACGCGCTACATTTACTCCGTTACAAATACTTGAGTAACTTTTTGGATAAATTGTAATTTTAGGAGTAGTTTTATTGCAACATACTTTTACTTTTACTTGAGTAAATATTTGAAAAAAGAACGGTACTTTTACGCCGTTCCATTTGGCTACGTGACGGTCGTTACTTTGTTTTTTAGATCTTTTCTTTTATTACATGCGAGATCTATTTCTATCACGTGAATATTCCTTAGCCCAAGTGAAGGAGTTCAAGTACCTCGGGGTCTTGTTCGCGAGTGAGGGTACTATGGAGCGTGAGATTGGCCGGAGAATCGGAGCAGCGGGGGCGGTATTGCGTTCGCTTTACCGCACCGTTGTTACGAAAAGAGAGCTGAGTCGCAAGGCAAAGCTCTCGATCTACCGGTCGATCTTCGTTCCTATCCTCACCTATGGTCATGAGGGTTGGCTGATGGCCGAAAGGACGAGATCGCGGGTACAAGCGGCCGAGAGGCAATTGAATAACGCCTGCACAGGCACGGATGCACGCACAACGCAGTGGTAATCGGGAGAGTTGGGAAAATAAGCTGGATACGGAGTGGGTGAAAAAGTGTGTGTGTGTGTGTGTGTGTGTGTGTGTGTGTGTGTGTGTGTGTGCGTGTGTGTGTGTGTGTGTGTGTGAGAGTGCATGAGAGTGCAATGTTGTCATTAGCTGTAACGTCTTTCCGACCAATCGCAGTTCAAGGCCGACCTGGGCTGTACCACTTCGGGAGGGGGCGCAGTTACTCCCCTCTAGACAAAACCGAATCGGTTGCGACGTTGACCCGGCGCCCCCCGAAACGTTAACGGGCCACAGGGAATTCCATGCTTAAAGCACCCAGGCTACTATGCGGCTACTATTTTGCAAAGATTTAATTTGTTATTGTTTTAGTTCAAGGGTTATACATTTTATTTTTAAAGACCTTATTTATTTTATTTAAAAGGATGTTATTTACATTATCTTTATTTGAACATTGCTGTTTTATATTTTGTTGGTGTCTATTTTGTACCGTTTGTGTTGCTGTTTATTTAAAAAATAAATCGGAGAAACTCAGTAGGCCTACTTTTACTCTTGAGTACTTGAGTAGTCCTTTCACTCCATACTTTTTTACTCTTACTTGAGTAATTATTTTTACGAGTACTTTTACTTCTACTTGAGTAATTATAATCTTAAAGTAACAGTACTTTTACTTGAGTAAATTTTTTAGCTACTCTGCCCACCACTGCCGATATGTCTGAAACTTGATATCAGAGCCATCATGCTGAACCTTTTTGCTTCAAGGACCCATGAAGTCTGTCTAAACAGATTTTTCTCTACCCGGACAGTAATTGCAAATAATATCTGGCCTGTTAACCAAAAAGTAAAGAATGACTGCTGCCTTTGGATATGTTTCACGTCCTGCCGGCCCACTCATCAGTATCGTTGGACAAGGATGGTGTCGTTGACAAAGAAAATGGTTGCTCATCCATATGCTGTTTCATCATTCGCTGTATTGATCATTCATCACAATGTATGTTTATTGGTAGTTTTGAAATTGGTCACACGGTGGCAGTATCGAGTCATACTATATAAAGCTGCACCCGGCGCGTCCTGGTCTTCTTCCTCGTGTTTACCTGTGGGCAACTTGTTGGTCTTGGCCGTGAAGACGTGGTGCGACCCCGGTACGGAGTGGCCTGTGGACATATGCTGACGGTTGTTGCTGTATGGAGCAGTGATATAGCGATACCAAAATAACGACTTAGGCGAAATAAGTCTTCTGCAATCTACAGGAGGGTCCAATTGGCCCAGTTCAAGTTTGCTTACATTCCAAACCAATGTTTTATTTATTTTCTTGTATATATTTTATTTATTTATTATATAAAAAAAAAAAATGGAAATTGGAGTGCAGCTGTTGAGCACTACAAGCTAAAGTATGTTACTCTGGACTGAATCTATGTGTTTTTAAATAAATGAAGGCTACAAAAAAACCGAAAGTCATTGTATTGACTTTATTATGAAAGCATGGCCAATTGAAGACACACAGCTATACACTCCAACCATGATGCTTTCATAAAACGTGTACATTATGCCTGCAATTGCATATGTAGAGGGGCGCAGGGGGATCTCCATGTTCACACCCTCCCTTAAATAATGAATAGCTTTATCCACTTACAATGAACACACAAATTCACTGCCTAGTGTTTACAGAGGATTTGGTGAATCAGTCAAGTCACTATTAACCTGTGTCTTTACCTGTGATGTGTTTGGTTTTGTATAAATATGTAAGTTATTTTACTCACACAGCAAGGCATGCTACACCTCATATGTATCAGACTAACTGACCTGATGGACCTACCAGTCCATGTCTGGCTGTGCAACCCGGTATCACGCGATTGCGTGCTCCTGCGCACGAACGTTAATCTATTGAAGCGTGTTCCAGAGCACGATAGTCCGACTTTTTGCGTGTTACACAGAACGAAATGTAAACCAATGCATTCTGAATGGGAGTGTTCTAAGACAATTAACATGCTCCACAAAACGGTACGAGAGAGAGAGAAAGAGAGAGAGGGAGGGACAGAGAGAGAGAGAGAGAGAGCGAGAGAGAGGCTTCAGAAAGGGTGTGCGCAGATAGTACAGTGCACCCTAGTTATGTTTATGCCAAAACCACAAATGCTATATGTATATATATATATAGCCTAATTATATATATTGCCTATATATAGGCTATATATATAATTAGGCTATAATTATATTATTTAGCGTGTAATGAGACAATCTATAGCCAAATTGTCGAAGATGCCCGAGAATCTTCGGGGATATCAGCATGGGAAATCGGCGAATCAGACCCATGAACCTATAAAGAAAGACGTCATCTCAAGCGGGAGAGAACGTTTGCGGTGCTGGTTTGTGTCACGTAAGTACAGGGCTCTCATGTCTCATGCATTCGGCGTGAGACACACGCAATTCAACCCATGCACACGCTCGAACCTGTGCCGTGTTCCAATACCCGTACTGTCCGTACTTACTAGCCAAAATTTGAGTAAGATCCGGCGAAAAGAAGTATACTTCAAGGACCCGGATGCCGTACTCAAAACGGGCTAATCCTGAAGTGTGGATCGAAGTACACTCCCCGTACTCAACGGCAGCCATCTTAGCTACGTAGCGGAAGAGGCGGAGCCAGGCTGAGCCAAAGTCGGCGCATTTTCCACATAGCCTGCATTAATAGTAATTTTGTAGTTTTTATAGTTTTTATAGCTGCTAGGCGTAAAGAGTTCACCGTTCAAAGCGGGATGTTTATTGCGGGGGAGTAGCCACGGCGGCAGTCGTGACCGTAATTTCCGGTTAGTGCACCACGGAGTACTCGATTTGGAACAGCACTCACATCTGAAAAAATAACGTAGTAGATAGTGCGGATAGTATACTTCCTTTAGTATACTCATGGAAGTACGGGTATGGTCTCACGAAAATACGTGACACTGTCACGTTATTTAATCTATTGAAACGTGATCAGGGACACGTAGGCCTATTTTCTAAATTTTGTATTTCAATTGGAAGTAGGCTATTTGTCGTGTCACTAAGCATGACTTCCAAATTAAGGTTCTGTCCGGGAGCGTTCTCCCTAATGTCCCTTGGAGCTCCGTACAGATCATTCATTGTTGAAAATTGTCTGTGATAACTAACAAATGACAGCTTTTGGCCACCCGTTTCTACTTAAAATTGTCTGTGATAACTAACAATATGACAGCTTTTGGCCACCCGTTTCTACTTTCACCTTTGATACTGAGAAATATCCTTGTGACAATACAAGGATAGGCCTATATTAAATGCAGGTGCGCTGCTCTGTAGGCAAACCGCGAAGGAAAAAAGGGTAGCTGCTTCATCTGTTCTTTTTAGAATTGTATGTCTTGATGTTTATTTTATCTAGCCATCTATTCTCTTGTTTTTGGCTATGTGAATGAACGTCCGCGTCGATGCCTCGATCGCAAGTCCAGTGTCGCGAGCGGACGTTGCCATGACATCTAGAAATCATACCGTATTTAATGGGTTGTAGTGAGTGTAACATAATTCACCTACAGTATTTTGTTATGTGTTGTTCTTTCAATTGTGTTAGGCATGTCGTTTACTGTCTTGGTGGTTCAGGGATCGATGTCCCTTTTAAGAAATGTTATTAGAAACACGTTTAACGGTGAATCGGTCCTAAAATATTGCATTTCCCATTCAGATAATAAATATTAATAAAGATCATACACATTCACTGACTGAAGATTATTCAAGGAAAAGGTACATTTCTCGCTAGAAATGGCATTAGAAACACGTTTAATGGTGAATCTGTCAAACAAATCAATAGACAATAGCTACGGCATCACCGTTGATAAACATCGATTTCCTTTCGTCTATATCCGACGCTGAGGGATTAACATGAATGTCTATCTGACGGACCCCGCGTTGAAAAACGACGAAAAGGGTACCACTTTTTCGTCGGAAATTGACGCCAGGGATCCTTGGCCATGCGTCACACGTTTGACGAGTAGGGAGTGAGACTGTGTTGCTTTTAAGGATTACGAGCGTCTCATGACGTCAGAGCCCATGCGGGATTTGTTTACCTTCAGCACGTTTTGATTCCCCGTTTCTCTCTTACTAAATAAACGAGTCACACAACTGTGTGCTCAACGTGCGAAATTGTGTCTCTCACTTATGGCAATTTCCACAGGGTTATCATTAATATTGATGTGTAGGGGTTGTTTATAACTCGTGAATAATATTGTTTAGACCACGGTCTGGGGGAATACTCTGATTCTGATTGGCTGCAGTGCGTGCATTAACTCCTGATATAGCCCTACAGACACCTGCTAAGTAGTTCCAGTCAGTGTTTAGATTCTCTGCCCGAGCCCGAGCCCGACGCGGGCCGGGTCGGGCCGATATTTCCCACCACTATACTCGGGCCGGGCCTTTGATCGAGCGTTTTTATTTTTCCATTGGTTTATTGGCCTAATCTGAGGAGAAATCTATGCCATAAACAGAAATATTGTAGGCCTTTATTACACGGGTCTTCTCAATGCCGTGGAACGCTCCGTTCACTTGCATGGGTAGTAGTCCGGTGACTTGTCAACCCCAGCGTCTACCGTTGCTAAGCGACGTCACCGTCTTTGCGGACAAATTATTTCTCTGCTGATCAACACTACAAATGGCCAAAAGACTTGTATCCCCCCCCCCCCCTCTTAAATAAATACTATGGCAGAATTATTATTATTATTATTCTCATTCAACTTGAACATGTGTTTTTACAGCAGAGTGGTGGAGGGATGACGTATGTTGGCCAACCCGGAAGTGAGCGTCGCCCTGGATTCCCTCGACAAAAAGCCAACGGATTTTGGATTATTATAAATTGAAACAATTTTTTAAATAAATATTTGTGAGATGTCATTACTCATTTGTGAGATGAGTTTGCTTCCTATTTATGTCTATTTATGTCGAGTATACACCCCTACTGTCCACAAGCATCCCCCCCATATGGATTTGGAGAATTGTTGCCACGTCCCAGTGGTGGAGGTATCATATATATGAAAGAGGGCATTCAATTATACTATAATGATCAATTAGGAGGCCGAAGCCCTAAAGGAAGTGATGCAATAGGTGACCGAGGGTCAACATTTGAGAACCCCTTTTATCAAAGGGGGTCTCAAAGGACTCATACGCTTCAACAGCGGCTGCAGCAGAAGTGTTGAGACGAAAGATGATATCGACATTTATAGAATATTCCCATTCACATGATTCTTCGCATGACCTGCAGGTTGGAGAGACTGAAATAACCCCCAAAATGAGTAATCATGTAAAAGCAGCCAAGTCCCACAAATTGCTTGAACTATTTATTTCGTTGAAATGCATTATTGAAAAGTTTCAAGCATATGGATTTAATGCAATATCTACAAACAGTTCAAAATGGTACCATGAAATGTCTTGTTTATTGTATTAACCAGTTCATTTCTCTTTTGTGAAAGTCACCAAAAGTTCAACGCAAGGTCACAGGCTAACAGTGGAGCTGTGTTGGGAACCAGCAGCCAAGAGCTTCCATGGAAACTTTCTACCCATGCTAAATAGATTTAGTTGGCAGTTCCTTTTCTGCCCATTCTTTTTTAAACTTGTGGAAGCACTTTGCAGTACTGGGAGACACCATTTCTAATGGCAATGGAGCTAGATTCTAAAAATATCAAAAGATGCCCAAAGCAAATACCTTTAACCCATAGTTGTGTTTTATCAAATTAAAAAATGTCAGAGTTTCATTGCCCAAAAATTGAGCAGAAATATTTTGCATACAAATCTTTAAATAGTTTAACCACATTAAGAAAAATACATTTGTTAATTTTTTTTAATAGTGAAGCCACAAGTTTTGCACATTATCCAAACAGAATACCTGAAATGTTGATATTTCAGCCCTTTCGGGTTAAAACAAGAGAAAAGGACAACTTAACAAGAGTGAAAAGTTTGGGTTAGGTGACCTATAGTTCAAAGATGTCCCTGGTCAGGTAGACTAAATACAAGTGTATTCCCAATTGCTCCAGGACATTCGTGTAATTTACTTGTGAGCTCTCCCTCAAGCCTAGAGAGACATCAATGTTGAACCACCAACTGAAAGAGGGTATTTGCCATTAGTATGAGTGACAACATTTCATGGCTATTAATTTAGTTCATTATATTTAGCCGATTTGAATAGACTTTTCTAGCAGGTGAGGCTGTCAAAGAACTAAATATGGAGCAACTACAAAAAGTAAATTTGCAGCATGACCAAATTATACAAAAAGTATAGGAACTGTTCTAGCAGATATGTTCTAGAAGTCTCTTTTGATAGGCAGGGAATAATTGTCTTTGTCACCCTGTAGTCATGCCATCAAATCTGTTGGGCAAAGTACCGCTACTGATTAATCCAGTAGACTCACCAGTCAAGTCCCCCTAGTTAGAAAATGGAAGAAACCCAGTTAGTCATGTTAATTATTCTGTGGTTACAAATGAAGACTAATACTTTCCACATATTGCGATCCAAGTTACTGGCTGCAGTCTTGGATTTTATAGTTCTATATGAATAGATTCAATTTAAACTATTAATCATGCTTCAGAAGAATTAACCTTTCTTGGATGGCAGATCTACCACAAGCCTCCATTGCCACAACCTCCAGATGGCTTACGACCTACGGCAACTCCTCGACTACTGCAAGCCAACAAATTGGCTCTTGCACACCAGACACGCATTTTCCTTTATTTTAGGTTTTCAAGCATCTTAAAATACCCAAATCATCGCTCCAATACACAAGTCAGCTAATGGCCTACAAGGAAATGCTGAAGCTAGTGTTAGTGATGGCGATAGATATGGACAAGCTTGCGTGTACAAATATGCAACTAGAATTGCAAGGTTCACAGCCCAGTTGCATAAGTGGTCACAACCGTTGGATTGTAAGCAAGGGTAAAAAAAAAAAGAAACAACTTCCCACAAACTAGTCAACATGGTCAATTGAAAGCCTGTACAAAACGACCCTGGAATAGTCAAATGCAGCTTTACTGCGGATGAATTAAGCCAAATTTCATAAACATCCAATGGTAAACAGTATACAAATGCAATCAAGGTTGCACTCACACTAGGCCATCTGGCCGTGGCCGTCTCAACTGTGGCCTGGCCACGGTAGGCTCTTGTACATACGCCATCACGTCGCTAGCATCCAAACAATTCTACCAAACCTTAACCAACTAGTGAAAAATGGAATAAAACTTTAGCACACACCCAGTGACTAATCACCTTGTCCAGGGGTGTTCCAACGTGGTTTACCAGAGGGCCTTGTGGACTTAAAGTAAGCCACACATTTGACAGAGACAGCACGGAATGACGTTAAACTAAGCTAATCTACAGGTTACTAGTGCTAGTGCAATTACATGAGCATTTTGCACAATATTTGTACTCCAATGCTACGTAAAGCAGGCTTCTTCAGAAACCCATAGCCTGCTACATTGAAGAGCAACTGTAACAAATCCTGACCAAGACCGAAAGATGGCTCTGGAAGCCACTACGGCCCACGCAGCAGATTACTGCGTGGACCGTGGTGGCTTCCAGATCAACCCTTCGGTGGACCATTCATACACATGTATTCCGAGGATGTTTTGAAGACACTGGAGTCCCATGGCACTAGATTCCTTTGAAGACTAAGTTGGTATGGGGGGGCCCAAAGGGGGCCCCCCCATAGATCTTGTCAGTCATCTAACACCTGTTAAGAAAAACACACACACATCACAAGATACAAATCAGCAAAGCTAGGTTAACAAACAGCGGCGACATGCATGTCAAGGTGCAAAGAGCAGGGATACTGATGGCTTGTGTCTGAGGAGACAGCCCAAAAACGTCAACAATTAATAAAGGAAAATAACTTTTACTCACTGCGGTGGTCATGTGTCAAGTGCCATGTTGGTAGCAATATTTGTCTGGGCTGTTCAGTCAAATGCCCACAAAAACAAACACGCAACAACGCATACTTTCAGTTTGTATAAAGTGACAATAGTGATCTGCAATCTAGATCGAAAACTTTCAACCCTCACTAAACTCAACCTCGATTGACACAGGCCGATGCGAAAAGTAAACCAAACCCATTGTTCACCTTTAATAAAGGGGTGCGTGACAGGTGATCTCAATTAAGACCTAATCAGAAAGAACACTGATCGGCCATGAGTAAGACGTTCAAAACGAGGACGAGGATTTAACGGAATTGTTACCATTCAAATTCAAATTTCTTTATTAGTGGATAGGGTATGATATCAATGATTTGGGCTTTGAGTAGGCCTATATTTCTTAAATTTTTTCACCCCTTCGCCTTTTGAATATGAAATCTATAATCTCAGCCTCTCTATAATTTGCCCAACACATATTTTATTGTTCAAATAAAATCCCATCCTTATTTTGCCATTCATATTGAATCTTTACTGTCTTTCATTGTGCAACACAATCATCGAATAATTATTCATAACGCTCTTCCATCTCCTTGGCTGCATTAAGACGAGGCTCGGGTCAGAGCAAAGATCGGGATCCACACATGATAAGGGATAAAGTTATTTATTAGAATAAAGTAACTATCATGAAATCTGTAAAGGGATTAGTGTAGTGTATGGAAGATTAGAAAATGTGCGATTATATGGTCATTGATTGGAACACGGCACTGGTGTCGGGTCAGCCCTCTCTTCTTCGTTACCAGACTCCGGTTGCATTGTGGGATAGCGTAGTGAACTCCGTGGTTTACTTTGGCGGTTTTATTATGTCCATGGGTAGTACCAGAGCCCGTCTACTAAAATTAGACATATTAGACATTCTCTGGTAGTACGCATTCGGAAACGTCTTCCGTACTGAGTATTCGGACGCGCTATATTTTTTGCGTACTACAAAATGCATACTATATAGTAGTCAAGTATGAGTATTCGGATTCAGCCATAGTTTTGTTTCATTTATTTCAGATCGCTAGGCTTGACAATCTCTGGAAACTTAACATAAAGGTCTTCTTGATAAAAAGTATTAGTGGTCATATAAGGAAAGCACTTATAAATGCTGATCTCTCAGTAGGCCCAAGTCAAGTCAATAGTTAAAACGATTTCCAAAACAATGGCGTTTCCATAAATCCAGAAGTCATGACACCATGATAGTCAACCAAAATAGCAGCCTTCACCTCCAGCTAGAGGCGGTAGATGGAACTCCGGTAGACTCGGAATCAACCAAAAGCAACACATGAATGTGCATTAATTTATTCCAACAAAACAATTAAACCAAAATACAAAAATCCGGTTAACGTTCCCTTCTTTTAGGAGGCTACATATCAAAATATGTAAAATAAAGTCCGCGCGTTTCATTTGGAGCTGGTGTATTTAGTGACCGCCTTGGTCCCCTCGGACACGGCGTGCTTTGCCAGCTCCCCGGGCAGCAGCAGCCTCACGGCGGTCTGCACCTCCCGGCTGGTGATGGTTGAGCGCTGGTTGTACTGCGCCAGGCGCGACGCCTCCGTGGCGATGCGCTCGAAGAGGTCGTTCACGAAGGAGTTCATGATGCTCATGGCTTTGCTCGAGATGCCAGTGTCGGGGTGGACCTGAAAGAAGGAGAGAAAAATAGTTTAGCAACATCTTTTTTTTGGAGGGGGTACACACGTGTCTGACGACGTCACCACCCACCTGCTTCAAAACTTTGTAGATGTACATCGCGTAAGTCTCTCTCCTCTTGCCCCTTTTCTTTGCTTTCTTCTCCCCTCCTGCTCCTGCTCCTCCGACGACGACCTTAACCTTCTTCTTCTTCTTTTGTACATCGTTAGCCATTATTGTGGCCTCATAAGAATGCGAATCGTCTGAGCGTTTATTCGACTTGCAGTGCCGTTTTGGAGGATAGTCCGTTTTTTCCTGAAGACGCACCTGTTTAATATCGATTAATGAGGTTTAATAATCAGCCCTTCATCTGACACATGTGTTGGCTGCGAGTACGCGTGGAGAGGAGACGCAGTGAAGCTTGAAGCGATGGGATTCACTCTGGGGCTATTGTGATGCATAATAGAAATACATATAATACAATGCAGAGTAACGTCCACTAGGTGTCTTGCTTGTACCAGTTATTGCCAACACAGCCAACCATATCCGCAGCGACCAACGTGCACATTATAATCTGTTAAGATCATACACTCTGAACAACACTGTGTTATATATCCTACGTATACACTCGTACTTATATACATCCAATGTTACAAATCGTTGCTCTCTGGGACACTTTGAATACATGGATATTTTTGGGATCATGACCTCCTACTTAATTCCCCAGAGACTGGTATGTTGTGTCTGACCCCGACATTTTTTAAACCCTGCCCCTCAACCCCATAGCATTTTTAACACATTATCTTGGATACAAATCCATGCAACCAATGCTGTTGCTAGACTAATGAGTGTGTCTGTCCTTGCTGGCAGATGGAGGGATCTTATCTGTTTAATAGATGAGCAGCAATCTGCCATTGCAGAAGTTGACAGATCTTAGTCTAGTCATTGTACAGCCTTTTATGTCCAATATCGTCCCTTTCGGAGGATATTGGAGTTCACATTTATTCATCCACGTTCATTGTCCTCAAAAAAAAACCTGCGTAATTTGGAGTTAAACATCCACATATCGTTCTAGTGAATTCTGCTATTAATTATAATAAACTGATTACCAAAAACAGGACAACATTATTACATTTCTTGGGCACTTTTGATCCAATTTAAAGTGTGTCGGAGTAATCATGGCTGTACGGTCGACATGCTTTGTGCTAGTCTCTCTAGTTTGATCGCACCCTCCTCCTCATCATCACATCAAGCTGAACAATTCGTTCCACAAAGACGCATCCAAGGCCCACTGAACCGATTTGTTACCTGCATGCTCTGAGCTGTATAGCACACATCTGTAGACTCCTCCCCCTTGCGTCCAAGGCAGAATCTTCCCCCTCAGTTGTTATTCTTTTGATTGGAACAAATATTAAGATAAGTGCATGCTCACATTTTATGCCACTATCAAGGTAACGTTTCATCAATTCTATTATCTCAGGGTCAGGGAATGTGTTAACCTAACAATCGTTAGTACTTGGCACTTTGTTCTATGAACATCTTTACTGTACCAACAGCGATATATAATTGTTATGACAAATGTACTCATTGTAAGTCGCTTTGGATAAAAGCGTCTGCTTAATGTAAAAGTGAATGTAAATCTAGGCAGAGCTTGGTAATAAAGTAAACTAAGGGTGGTAGTGTTGTTTTGCTCTGAATCCCAAACCCTTGTGGTTCCATTCCATTGTTAAGGACCAATTATAATGTGTGTTTACGTTTACAGATTACAGGACAGGTGTGGTGAGGGGCGGGCCCTCATGGTGTTATCAGCCAGCAGGTAAGGTTCACACCTGATGGGTCTCCATGCACTCTGAACACACTTCTCCCCTTCGTTTCGATGATTTCCTTATTGAAGGGGTTTCATTGGGGTTCACAGGGGTTTCATTGAGAGAATGGATGAGTCTTGCCTTTTTCAATAGTTTAGTACAATCTTCTGTTTCATAGCATTGTGTTGCCTATATTGTGATGACTGTGTGCTCTTGAAATGGGATTTCAGATTTCGGTCACTATGACAACATAAATACAGTTTGTGGACACCTTCTTCTCCTGTGTTCCAAGTCTGAATCTGAAGTATTTAAGGTTGAAAAGACTTCACTGTTCCCATATGCCTTATTTCTTGGTAACTGATTACATTTGCATACTACCCATAGCGCCACCATTTTAAACTTCATATAAAGAAAGGAATTAATGAAATAAACACATAACCTTACCCTGCAACAAATGTCATCAAACAAAAGGATAAGAAATGAAATATAATAATTTTAAATATGGAATAAAATGAACACACGGTTAGCACTTAACACTTAAGACCTGGGCAGATTGAAAAGATATCAACATGGATTTTCCTTTTTAACAGGATGACGTGGAATGTTAAATATTCAAATCAAATGAAAGTTAAATCGAGACATGGCAGGTGATTCATACAATGGTTGATACAATGTGCGCTTGCGGCGGTTCTAATCACAATAATTAATATGTAAAGGAGACCTGTTTCGTTAAACAGTTCAGATCCATCAGCACACTTGTCAAGATGAGACAGTTAAGGAATGATGTATAGCCAGAGTGAAAGGTTGTGGGGCTTTCTCTAAGAATTAGCCGGATTAATCCACAACGCGAGCGTAGTGTCGACCAGTACCAGGACTACTGGGATATGTATGTCCAGAACACTAGTAATTCACTAGTAATGTTCTTTTTCCAAAGGAATCTATAGATAAAATGGCCTTTTATATGCTAAAAGCTAATGTACATACTAGCATTAGAGCAACCCGCTTTATTCCACTAATAGTCCAGGTTCAAAAGCATACATTGTCCAGGTTATTCTCTGTAATAAATGAATTAATGCATCGACTGAACCCAGCTGCCCGATTGTATATTCAGAGCCACTGGTTAAAGTCACATTACAAATACAATAAAGACAGGGAACTAGTGTAGAAAGGAAGCATGGAGTGTCTTAAATAGCTCTTCCACCACCTCCTCCTTATTAATATTCACTGCATTATGCGGCACATTCTACCATCCACTTGAAAGCCAATTACGGTTGAGGAGCCTAGCACTTCCAACCTCCATTTTGCTACAACAGGCATGCCGGCTTGTGTACCCTCAGTTATGTTTCCAAAGGCTAATAGATTTTGCAAAAGCAACATCCACGGCATGCAAATAATTACACCGCGTGTGAACGTTAAAACTATTGACGTTCTGTTTGTGAACATCGGGGCATAATTACAGATGCAAATGTATGCAGAACGCAGGACGACTTTATTTATTATCCCCTAACGCTGGATATCAAGATGTGTGTGTTTGCATGTGTGGCATTCAATCTAAACATACTCTCGCTCTGTCTTCACGCGGTGAACATCCAATGTCTGCCCGGCCTTAAGGTAGGCCTTCGTGTTCCTGTCACTCTGGTAAACTGACAGTTTGGGCTTTTTCCCTTCATGCAGAGCAGATGAAAGGGCCCTTCCAAACAGCTCGGTGCTAACCTCTGTTGCCAGCTGTGTACTTTGATAACGACGTACAAACACGGGGTCTGTCTACACGCTTGGCTCCTGGTCCCTTTTTAGCAACGCTATTCCCCTCGCTATTCCCCTCAGTCTCCAGCAGCAGAGCTGTGGTTCTGCACGCTCGCCCGCACCAGTTCTGTTTATCGTAAATAAAGTAGCAGCTATGCTACAACTGCCTAATCCATCCCTCAACTGCCATTTTTAAGCAATAGACTTCTTATTCAACCTCTTTAGCTTGCGATACAAAAACAATCATTGTCAGCTCTGACTGCTTTGCCTGTTATGTTGTGCATTTGACAAATACAATTACTTGAACTTGAAGTGACTATTTGTAGAAATACAAATAAAGCGTTATGAAGCGATATACAACCTTCTGCCACGGTCTCACATATTGCGTTGTGTGAACCTCCCAAACGTCATCCATCACTGTTTTGTGACCGTGGCAGGTTTATCGGCACTCGGACTGACTGATAGGACTGAAAAGCAGTGTTAAATAAGTCTCTGGATGGTAATGAGGTTCTTACTGAAACCTGGATAAATGTGTGTTTTGCATTGAGTGAGGTTAGTGAAAGACAACAGAAAGTCATTGTTTCTTTTCTTTTTTTTAGTGTTTAGTGTTTTTTTTTGTGTTTTGTTAGTGCGAGTTGTGGAATTTACATTTGAACATTTACGAAATGTACATTTACAAAAAAGTCTCCAGAATCTTCATTGGCCGAAGACATTGTGACACACAGATCTAAAATCACAACCGAATATTGCTCCAGCCATTGCGGTCCCATTCTCCTCTGCAAAGGTTTTTCCAATTGGATTTCTGCAGCGACATTCTGTGTTCGACATGGCTTTCTCTGAGAACTTGAAGGATGAGCCAGTATTTTGAGTTTCGTCTCAATCGTGATAGACTGTACTGTTGGTGGTGGGTAATGGTTGCTATGCTGTGCACTTGGTAACCAGGGCAAAATATTGATTTAATCCTCCAGGGTTGCGGTCATATCCTTGGAAATTCACCTATTGTTATGCTAATGCAGTCTCCCGGAGGTAGCCAATGAGGGATGTTCTCTCTCTTTGCGAATCAGAGAAATGAAAGGGTTAGCTTGGCGTCATGTGGTGAACTTTTAACCCCAATAAAAACAACAAGCGCTCGGTTGGTCAAGCATGAAACACAGCGTTTCTCTACTGACAACCGTGGAGCCGGAGCCAGGGAAGCAGCACGCTTTGGGTATTACTCTACGGCGAACATGCAGGTATTAATTAATATGTTCACTACCCAAATACACCAAGAATTTAATAATCATCCCCATTGTTTTTGCTAGTGT
This sequence comes from Gadus chalcogrammus, assembly GCF_026213295.1. NCBI lineage: Eukaryota > Metazoa > Chordata > Actinopteri > Gadiformes > Gadidae > Gadus > Gadus chalcogrammus. The sequence goes on from NC_079419.1 coordinate 4,778,257, forward strand.
TTTTATTATGACTTAATTATGATTATACAACGTAAATAGATTCACCCATACATGCCTACACTTGACACACATTTGTATTATATTTATTCCTTTATTTATTTTTTTACAATACTTTGGTTTAAAAAGCACATCATGTAATTGTTCCTTTGTTCTAATTTAGAGCACAACCTGTGGCAATCGCTGTTCTCCCGCGGTATCGCAGATCTCATCGATCGAACACGGTGTTGGAGGGTCTTAGAGAATGCTAACTCAATGAAAGGCGCTGTGTTCAGATTGAGTGACTTCCACGGTGAGCCCAGCCACACTGCGAAGGAGCCGCTCAGCAGTGGGATGGTTCCTGACTACTAAAGAGGGGAGAGGGAGAGAGAGAGAGCTATAGCTATGGAGAGAGAGAGAGAGAGAGAGAGCTATAGCTATGGAGAGAGAGAGAGAGAGAGAGAGAGAGAGAGAGAGAGAGAGAGAGAGAGAGAGAGAGAGAGAGAGAGAGAGAGAGAGAGAGAGAGAGAGAGAGAGAGAGAGAGAGAGAGAGAGAGAGAGAGAGAGAGAGAGCTATAGCTATGGAGAGAGAGAGAGGGAGAGGGAGAGGGAGAGGGAGAGAGAGGGAGAGAGGCACAGCTCCAGACGGCAGAGTGTGATTCTGTACTTGTAGAGGAGAGACATCACGCTGGACAGCTCCCAGGCAGCCTGGGTTTCCTGCGGGCTGGAGGTAGCCCTAACTCAACAAGAGGTGCTCGGGCGTGTTAATTGCTGATCGCCGCTAACGAGGAAGTGGTTGGAGATTCTGGCTGAAGCTGTGTGAGACCCCCCGGCCCCTGCCCCCCCCCCCCCCCCCCCCGGTGATCAGGCACAGTGGACGGCTGGTCGGAGGTCTCTGACCCCCCCCTCCCCTTCCAACCCCCCCACCGCCCCAGACCACCACCCTTTTCATTCCCATTCTGGAAGACGGGAGAGGAGCCGGCGAGAACGGGAGGAGGAGGAGGAGGAGGAGAAGGTGGCAGCAACCAGCGACCAGTGAGCCGTTTCTCCCTGTTATTACCTCCATTCACAAATCCACTGCGTCCTATTGTACCGGCGATGTAGAGTCGTCGCGGCGACCAGAGGAGGACGGGTCCCATTGACGGCCGTGGCTCAGTCCCTCTCTCTCTCCCTTTCTCCAGACGCTAGCCCTTTTCATCGCATTCCCCGGCTTTTTCCCTGATTCTCTCCCGCGCCACGTCTCCGCTTTTCCTTCCTTTTTCTGCTCCTGTTGGTTGTGCCTTTGTCCCTTTTTTACGCCACCGAGGACTCAGAAGGCAGTGGGCTTTGGCCGGGAGTGGGTGTGTCGTTTGTGGAGCCTGTCATTGTGTTTGGTTCTGCTACAAAGGACAGCGGAGTGCGGAGCGACGAGGAGAGCACCAGAGATAATAGGAGGGGAGGCTGAATGGTAGAGAGGACGAAGGAGCAGGAGGAGGAGGAGGAGGAGGAGGAGGAGGAGAAGGGGGGAGAGCATGGGACCACAGGAACAATCTCTGGAAGGTGAATTGTGATAAAGGAAAATGATGACAGAGATTGACGGCACCTTGGAGACATCTGCTCCTTCCAGCGAGTGACACTTCTTGGGAGACGTGCTGTTGCTAAGCAAAGGGGGTCCGAGCCGAAGTTGTGGTTGTTGATTTGTGATCAGGAGTCGTCCCCTTAACTGCCGCCACCATGAAGGGGGACTCCGAGGAGAGCATCGAGAGCACCAAGCCCTCCAACCTGCAAGCCTTCGCAAACATCTCCACCCTCCATGGCATGAGCCACATCTTCGCCTACGGGCACATGACGTTCCGCCGGTTCCTCTGGACGCTTTCCTTCCTGGGCTCGTTGAGCCTGCTGCTACTGGTGTGCATGGACCGCGTGACGTACTACTTCGAGTACCCCCACATCACCAAGCTGGACGAGGTGGCGGCGCCCAACCTCACCTTCCCCGCCGTCACCTTCTGCAACCTCAACGAGTTCCGCTTCTCGCAGATCACCAAGAACGACCTCTACCACGTCGGCGAGCTGCTGTCGCTGCTCAACAGCAACTACCAGATCGCCAACACGCACTTGGCGGAGCCCGAGGTGCTGGCCTCCCTCAAGGATAAGGCCAACTTCCAGAACTTCAAGCCCAAGCTGTTCAACATGACCGACTTCTACAACCGCACGGGGCACGACATCAGCGACATGCTCCTGCAGTGCACCTTCCGCGGCGAGGACTGCCATCCGAGTAACTTCTCCACGGTGAGTGTCTCCTGGCCGTCACTGACTGCTGCTGTGTGCTGCTGTGTGCATGGCCAGGCCTGAAGGTGAGCCGGGTGGGAAGAAGCCATTGAGGTTTATGTGTCAAAAGACAAAACAGTCTGGGAAGGATATAGCCCTGACGTGATGGTCACATATATTCAATGCTTGGATTCATCCTGTAGTCAGTGTGATGATTGTTGCTTCGTGATGCTGTTGTGTTAAGAGAAGCTCCAAGGTGCTGAGTTTCTTGATTTGATTCATAGTTTGGTTCTTTTTTTTATTTTACTGTGAATTGTAACATTTGGAGACGACATTGTTATTTACACTCATAGCTTACTTGTGTGTGCGATCAAAATGCAAACCAAAGGAAGTCAACTCAAGTATATCTACTGCGGGTCATAGCAACCATTATTCGTCCCTGATGCAAACACACCTGTCTGTGCCTTTGTAGCTATGCTAAGGCTTCTAATGGGTACTAGCTTCTTGTAAGATGGCTTCAACGGATTCCTGCTATGAAATTCCAATGTTTTGGTAGAAACTATACTCAATAGCAATGCAATAGCGGGAGATATTATTGATCAACACATTCCAGACTTTTTCCAACCAGATGTGTTGCTCTATCCTTCCTTATATATATATATATATATATATATATATATATATATATATATATATATATATATGTATATATATATATATATATATATGTATATGTATATATATATATCTATCTCCATATATATATTATCTTTGAGTTGCATATGAATGAGTCTGCTCAGTTGTGGCACAAAGTGCAGTGCAGGGAATTTCAAGTGCATGCAGCAATTTGCTGACGCTGATAAATAGCTTTTCAGACTTTTCTGAATTAATTCCTAGATGGGGGTTTTGTATGTTGCAGTTTGCTATCAGTGAGGAGCAGTCATGCGTGGAGAAGGTAGTTGGTGGAGGATGGTGTTGGTTGACTCCATCCAAGCACAATTTTTTTAAATGTATTTTATACATTTGCATTGGGATTTTGAACTTCCTCGTGGTTTACATGGTGAGACAATATTAACTTCAACTGAAAAACCGAACAGAGCTTGGATATAGTGTCATGGTACTTAATAAAAATGTATGTTTGTACTATATGGTTAATGCCATAACCAGGAGGTAAAAGGAATACTATATAATTAATTTTGATCTTCCAAAATCATTATGTTTATGCATTTGATTCCCTCTTGCTTTCAGGCAGATCTTGATATTTTGAATTTGCGACTTCAGATCTAAATAATCTCATTATGCATGCATAAATTACACACCTCTTTCAAATAATCCCCAGCTATCCTTAATTATCTGCTTTTAGATAAGTTATTTCTAAATAAGAGCATGCGTGAAGTTTTGCTTGCGGCTTGATTGTGAAGTCCTGTTTTGTAGCCTAAATAAAACTGCCCTGTCATTTTTGCTATTATATTGGAACCGATATTTATACTGTGGTGGTGTTTTGATTGACTAAGTAGGCACTCAACTCGCCATAATGCATTGGGACTACAGTGGGCAAAAATGTGCTCTTCAGGAGATAGATAACGACTGTGTGCCATACCCCACCAACAGATTGTTGGTGCCTGTATCTGGCCAGGCTGTTTTACACGGCTGACTGGGAACATTGACATCAACTCGTGGACTGCTTTAGTTCCCAGCTTTTTGTATTGAAAATAAATGGAAATACATATGCATGTTTACTACTCACAAAATAATACTTATTGATGTTTACAAAGGCCTGTATGACATTATGGTACAGTTCACCTTCCTAACTATAGAAGTTGAATGTAAAAAATGTAATTTCTATTTTTTTCTTACAAAATGTTCAAATGGTAAATGTATGTTAGAAAACAATTTAAGTCATTTCCAGTCATTTCAATGTGTCTCAATGAATGCATAAGTGCAGATTGACAACACAAACAATTATGGGAGTGATAAACGTTGACAACAGAAAAACAATTAGCATGAAACGCTGTGCAGTTTGTTGGTTTCTGTTAGGCGGCTCACGTTCCTCTTTGACACAATCAGTTATTCGTAGCGTCAACAATGTCTTTGTAGACTAATGTCATAAGTTGTACGTAAAGTCACTGCAGAACTTCACCTTTTGAACGGCATGTCAAATTTAGTTTGCACCACCTGAACGGTGATGATTCTTCTGAAATTAAATGAATGGATTTGTCTGCCAGACAAAGTATATATTCTGACACCTCAAATGAGAGGAGAAACGACAGCATTGCAGACTGTTGAGAGTCTGCATTTGAAGTTGACTTGAAGTTGTCAAAATGGCGGCGCTTTCAAAGCGGTGAGCTTATGGTCCATGTCAGCGTTTAGGCAAAGCTGTTTCTAGTGATATCAGCCCCAGCAGAACGCTGAGGTCCTGTGTCAGTGTGCTGCCATGTTTTCATTTCTGCTGATCAACATAAACTTTTGACTTACTTTAAAAGTCACAAGAGAACACCAATACAATTTCCAAGGTTCTTTTTGATAATCGTTTTATTTGTAGTAACCTTGGGTTATTTTGGGAGTGGGTTCTTTTTCAATTGAGAGATATAATATCTTCACATTAACATTTAGAGATGTAACGTTTGCACATAATCACTGTAATTATGACACATGAGTCCAGATTAAATCATTTTAATACCAGGGTTTTCGATGATACCGTTTATCCGAGTTAATGTAAAATCGCATTTAACTGGCTTTGCTAATAATGACGGTAATCTAGACTTTCACCAGTCCTTGGCATTTTATAGTCGTTAATGATGGCTTGTGAAATAGTAACATGTGAGGGCTTATTGGCCCAGCATCGCTCTCTAAACAGAACCTCATTCAACACGGAAGGAAGGGGGCGAGAGGAAGGGGTTCGGATGCACAATCATAGGCCTACTGAACTTCAGCGCTTTAGAGGTGAATTGGCTTTCATCCTCTCGTCTAAATGACAGTGGCTGCATGAGTCCCGGTTGAGTGGCTTCTTGTTGCTCACGGATTTTAAGTTGGCAACTCTTGGAAATAAACGTTGTAGAACAGCAATTCTGAATCTCGAGGGGAATAACGGTTATTCCCGTGGGTCTTCAAATGACTTGCAACCTGCTGCTGCCGCTACTGCCTACCAAGGGGACAATAAAAATGCTGCATTCTCTGCTTCCTATGAATTGAAAATGGCGTCTTCTTGTGTTCTTCTCGTTTGTTGCCACAGTATTTACCTTGGGAGATAATGCAGGAAAACGTGTTTGGAATAATGATCATGTCCTAATTATAAAGAAATGTAATGATCTGATTCAGAAGTAGCCTGAAATGATTGAACTTTCTTTCTAGTTGAAGACGAGCGAGCAGATGGTATATTACGTTTTCCTATGTAAACGACACGAGCATCGTGTTCTTAAGTGTTTTGTTACTTTTTATCTTGCGCATGATTGCGTTTTCCATTGAAGTATTGTCAGAACATGGGAGCACACACGCACACGCCTCCTGGTTAATCGATTTGTGTCCCCCTCATGTTCAGAGCCTACAGTATTCCCTGTGTGTTTTGCCGAGGGAGCCCGGTGACTAATTACCAGAGCTTCAAAGACCGCCACTTTCCAGCGTCGTAGACTTTATTCCAGCACATAGCTAATCACGCAGGTCGAGTTGTGCAGAACTAATTTTACATGTCAGTGCCCTGATTGCGCTGTGTCATAACTGTGACTGTGGTGGTGAAAGCCATTTGCATTTGTGTGCGTCGATGCTGTTGGTTCCCGTCCCTCATGTCCTGCTGCTGCGCTTGCCGTACTGTTTATCACAAAGGTTAAGTGTTATCCATTTGCTTTTAAGAGAAGCAGAATTTGTAATCGGTCAACACACTGGTACAATAGTTATGTCCACTATTGTGGGTGTGTGTGTGAATTTTAGTGTTTCAGTGTCAAGCAAACATTTATAAAACATCGGATCATAATTGTTATTATTCTAGCCAGTTTTTCTGTTGTTTTTTGCCACTTTAATATGTCCTTTAACAATTATAGGCCAATACATTTATCAAAAAAGACATAATTATGAATTCACTGTGTTTTAAAGTACATCCCATTAACTTGCATCACTGTTATTAGCCAACTTCTACAGAAGTTCACCACAGAAGAAATCTGCAAACTCTTCAGCATAAACTCTGCTTTTTGTTTTGCCTACGTTAGCCCCATAGTATCTTCAGTCAAACAAATGGCCAATGGCACCATCCTTCCCTAAAAACAATTCCCGTTGACACCTGAATTGGATTTAGTGAAGCAGTGGAAGATGTTTGATGACGGTGAATGTACTGCGCTTTATCCAAAAAAAACATGGACATTTTGCATTGCACTAGAAACACCTTGTCTGCTCAGTAACCGTCACAACGTAGCATACGTCGCGGTCTCACCCCGGGTAACACTGCCTACATCGGCCTTACAGAAACCATCGTTCCTGTCCCCACATTACTGCTCTATTCTCTGTGCCTTCAGGGTTTAATTTAAATAGTGTGATGGGCTAATATTGGAGAAACACAGGCCGTGTATTACATTACATGCAGCATGTTCATTCCTGTTATCTCACGCATCTTTTGTTGGTTGTTAGTCAATTAGAGGGATCTTATTCTTTAATCTAAAGAATGATATGTTAAATATATACAGTAATATATAACGGGAGGCATGAAACTGAATAATCTGTGTTCTTTGAGGACACAGTCGAGCAGTCTTAATTAGCTCCTTGCATGCTTTCTTGCCAATGGCTTTGTTCTGTTTGGTCTCTGTTTAAAGCTTTAATACACCTTTTAAGTTCAGCTGAAAAATGGCTGCATTAAATGTTCTGATGATGAGGATGACCTGACCCTGGATGCATTGGTTTATAATGGGCACGCTTCTCTCCTGTGCGCGAGTAGACAGGCCTGCCGCCTTGGTCAGGTCTGTTGCCATGGTATTCCCGTCGGAGGCATGGTTCGACCGGCTTGTCATGAATTGCATTGGTCCGCATTCAGCACGTGTGCACCGCGTGTATGTAGTAAATACATCCATAAGGAAGGTGCAGTTCAGTTCTGGACCACATGATCATGTCTTGTATCATCCTTTCTGAGATATCACAGAGTCATCACTGATGTTTTTGACACGATCATATCTACATGTATACCGTAAAAAGTGTTGAAAGTGATAATTGCATTTATAGTTCAGTTTAATAGAAGCATTCTGTTTTTGTCTGCCTGTGCAACCAGATCAGGTAAATAGTACTTAATCGCAGGCGTTGCATTGATTTAGAGTCTGTTCGATTTGAGTTGTCTCACAGCCGACACATTCCATGAACCACCATTCAATTTTGAATCAACCCAGAAACAGGCTAGCTCTAGGACAGATGAGATACCTTTGAATTGTTTGGCTGGCTGCTGAAGATGCGAATGTGTAAAGAAGCAAGCCGGTCCCCTCTACCTTGGTCTCGTACACTTTCTGAGTAGCAGCGGTCGTAGCATTGGAGAATGCGAGCAGTGCCTTGCTCAAAGAGGCTGCCCCACCACAGATGTGCCAGGGCCACGACGTGGGGGATTTGTCAACCATCTCTGAAAAGTCTCAAAGTAAGGTTCTTGTAAACGAAGAGAGAGGTATGGACTGGACAGCGTTTTTTCAACATACCAGTTGTAGTTGAGCAGTTTATTGATAACTTTATCAAAATCAATATTGATCAACATTTTCTATAGATATGCCCGGGTTATTTGAAGCTACAAGCTAGTTGAAATGCCACACAAAGCGACTTCCACACTTGAAAATTAGCTGCTTTTTGTCCACAAAGCAATTGCAATTGCTATTAGGGCTTTTAGCAGACACTTTTATCCAAAGCGACAATGTGTGTCCACATTGACACACCGACGGCAGAGTCAACCATGCAAGGCAAAAGCCAGCTCGTCAGGAGCAGTTAGGGTTAAGTGTCTTGCTCAGGGACACATCAACACTCTGGGGATTGAACTAGCAACCTTTCGGACACAGGACTACTGCTCTACTTCCTGAGTTAAGCCGACACTGTTCAAGTGTTGAAAGCGACTTCAAAACTTGAAAACGAGCTGCTTTTTGTCCATTAACAAGGGAATCAACAGCTTAAAATAGCTTTATTTCAAAATGTTAATCACATAATTTATGTCTAAGACACACATATACATTTGAATACTGCACAAATGTACAAAATCTACTCCGTTCAACTGCTTCAAAGCCTGCTTTGAAGTCAAAGCCCAAAATATTATCTTGTCTTATCGTTTGTCAGCATATGGAAAATGCTTACCAAGACTGTATCATGAGTTTGCGATGGAACAGGTTTCATCGTGTGTTTCAGATGAAAAAGTTGATGATTTTGTGTCATTGGTTGTGTGTGTTCACTAGTGCCAAGGAGTTCAAAAGCAAACAACAACACAGTCACAACATAGAGATGGACAATGAGATGAGCCTGGAGAAATGTCCACTAACATTAAAAAATTCATTTTGCAGCTTGTTAGGATTGCCGTCGAAGAAGTTCATTCCTCTCGTTCCGGGGAGATGATGTTAAATAAGTGAGTATGAGTGTTGCTGAGTGTGATTAATTGTGCAGCTATAGGCCTACAGCTGTATAGCAGAAAAGACAGCCACTTAATCCACACCAGCAGTTGAAGTGGTTGCCTTTTTATTCTATACCTAAGCCAAATATTACTTCACAAAATCAATTTTATCTTGATTGATATCTCGTAGAGAGGAGACTGCTGCCTCATCGCCAGCACATGCATGAATTAATGCAACTCTACATACTTTAATGTGAATCCGGCAGACAGATTTCCATGCACCCCTAATAATAATAATAATAATACATTTAATTTAGAGGCGCCTTTCAAAACACCCAAGGTCACCTTACAGAGCATAGTCATCATACATTTTTTAAAAAACAAGACATTGTGGAAAAAATAAATAAATAAATAAATAAATAAACATAAGCAATAAGAAATAAATAAAACAAAAACAAGACAAAACAAAACAAACAAAACAGTGATCAGTTAGACGTTGTGTGCGAGTTTGAACAGGTGAGTTTTGAGTTGTGACTTGAAGGTTGTAATGGTGTCTGACTGTTTTATGTGTGGGGGGAGGGAGTTCCAGAGCCTGGGTGCTGAACAGCTGAATGACCGGGCACCCATTGAAGTGAGTCGTGATGTGGGGATACATAGTAGTCCAGCAGAGGTTGAGCGGAGGGAGCGGGAGGGAGTGTATTCTTGGAGGAGGTCGCAGAGATAACTGGGGGCTAGGTTGTGGAGAGCTTTGTAGGTGAGGAGTAGGGTTTTGTATTGGATGCGGTAGTGTACTGGGAGCCAGTGAAGTTGAATGAGGACAGGGGTGATGTGGTCAGATGATTTGGTGCGGGTGATGATCCGGGCGGCTGAGTTCTGAATGATCTGCAGTCTGTTGATGAGTTTGGTGGGGAGTCCGGTGAGGAGGGCGTTGCAGTAGTCTATGCGTGATGTGACAAATGAGTGAACTAGGATTTCAGTGCTGGATTGGGTCAGTGATGGGCGGAGTCTGGCGATGTTGCGGAGGTGGAAGAATGCAGTCCGGGTGATGTTGTGAATATGGGGTGCGAATGAGAGGGTGTTGTCCAGGATGACGCCGAGGCTCTTGACTTTGGAGGAGAAGGGTACTGGGAATCCATCGATAATTATGAGTGGAGCTGGGGTGTGTTGTGATTTAGTGAGGGTGGATTTGGATCCGATGAGCACACCCCTGGCCTGTGCTTCATTATCCCGGTCCTGAGCGATGAGGTTCTGCACCACTTTGATACCAGCCTCGCTCAGCTTTGTTACTTTACATGTCCGGTGTTAACCTTTTGGTTCAATTTCATTTATTCTGATCATCATTCCTGAAACACTGTCAAACGACTGAACAGACCCACTGTTTGTAAGGACAAACACTGCACTCTCCATAAATGACTTGGTTTTGGGACGATAAGCGAGCAAACGCATTGGCATGCATAAGAGGTACTGCATTACAAAACATATATAGGGGGGGGTGTAGAATGATGCAGAAGGGGCCAAACTCCAGGTCCACACTGCGTCCGCTCCCACACCTCCGCCTCCCCCACACCTGCAGAGTGAGTAACTATAGGACCGACCCAAACAACATAGCACAAAGCAGGGAATAAAGCTGCTCAAGTCAACACTGGCTTGTTTCTAATACCATGATGTTTACACCTCAGGAAATGTATACACATCTTTTAGGAGGGAGGAAGGAAAATACTGTACGCCACAAGTTATTGAGTAAGTGCACAAGAATTGAACCAAGTTATTAACTGTGTGGAATTATTAGCATACCATACAGTGTACTGCTACTTGTAAACCAACAGCAGGCAAAACTAGATTACCTTTTCTGAGAGAATAAATTTAGAGCTTTTATCAATTTTGATTCAAAGCAATAACATCTTACTACGTGTGTGACATCAATAACACCCTGCTTAGTTTATAAAGCAATAACATTCTACTACTTTATCACAGCAATAACATCCTACTTTTTGTGGTGATATTTGGTAATCCACTCCCACATTGACTTTTGTCTTTGCCCTAGCATTATCTTATCTTATCATCATTGTTTGGGTTTGATCAAAAACGTTTTTCCTTCTACTTCCATGAAGCCGATACCATATTCCTGCCCTTCTGTGAATAAATATTGATGTGCGGCTATGTGTTCTTCTGATTGGTAGATAGTAAGAAACTCTCCACCTGATGGAGTTTAAAAGAGACAGAGATTTAAAATAGAAATGTGATCACAGGGAGACAGGATGTGCGCAGCTCATTTGTCTTTCTCAGACGGCACACAAAATATATTGCTCACTGAATTGCAGATTTTTGCCAAATTCGAATGTAATCATACCAAAAAGAACATGACTACTGAATCTTTAATCTCTCCTGACTTTTAATTCTCTTAAAGGCACATACCTCCATCGCGCCGGTCTCCCCAGGGGCTCATTACCACTCCGAACCCGAGGATATAAAATAATTGCTTCACTAGAGATGCAGGCCTCTCCAGTGTCACGTCTCTGAATTCGAGTGTGTTTGCCACAAAGTGTCTGCATCCATTTTGTCAAGGTACTTGGCTATCACAGCATGGACACACTTTACTTGGCAAGTCCGGATTTGACATTCAGACAGTCCTTCCAAAGTGTGACACGAGTCCCTCGTTGTCATGGATATTCAGATCTGGCCAGCGCTGGGTTGTTGTGTCTGCATCCCGCAGTAATTGGAAGACACAATGGTTCTCATTTATTGATGGATCTGATTCTGAAGCCTTAAATGCCACCAGGGAGTTTCAGCGAAGGCCAAAATCAGAAGCGGATGTTGTTGTCATTGAGGAAAAATAAGATGTGAGCCCATTAAATGTGGGTTACCAATATTGGCTTAAATTAAGAGAACTCAACAATGAGTCCAATAACGCCTTCCTCAGGAAATTGCATAATTCGTATGTGAAGGTTCATCTTGTATGTTTCAAGAAGAAAATGCTTCAATCAAATAGATCACATTGGCAGATTATGATTATGGAACGTAAAAAGCACTCCGATTGGCTTAGGATATAGCCAATGAGGCACAGTGATTAAGCAGCATTCCGAGAGTAGAGTTTGGTTAGATATCATAATTTGACCAAAATATGACTCTTGAAATCCTTGCATTGCTATTGGACAAGACCAAAGTATGGTAAGAGAAGACCACGCGTCTCTGCCAGGCGGCTGTGGGTTCACGGTGTTCAAACCCACAACCAGCAGCCAGTCGCACACAAATGCAATCAGGCAGTCAGCAAGTCACTCTCATTTCTGGTGGGGGGGGGGGGGGGGGATTGTGTTTTTCCTCTACTTCTTCTGGTAATGACCTTACCTGGAATGAGCTGTTGTTCTGAACTGACGTGAGGAGTAGGAGGAGGAGTGGTGACTCATCTCGTTTGCATTTCCTGTAACCGCGCTCATCTCCCAGTGTGTGTCTATTCCAGCGGCACAATGTGTTCCTGCCTGTCATCCGCCTCCCCCTCTGTAGCTGTAGGATGCTAAGCCCGTAGCGCCGCCGCCTCACCCCTTAGCCCGCCACAATGGAGGGCTTAGTCAGACTTGTGTTGAATTGTATTGCATATGTTAACGTCTTGATCAGTTGAGGAGCGAAAAAGACAAAACTGTAAGCTGCAGAATAAAACGCACAACACGTCTTCTGGGGAAGGTTTGGCTGCTTTATAGTGCGAGAATGACTCCAGCAGAGATGGAGTTCTTTCTGGCATGGAGAGTTCGTCTGGCAGAGAGTTCTTCTGCATCTGCTGTGTCCCCTTATTTTTCCTTCGCGTTTTTATTCCTTGCCAATAAAGGAGGAAGCACATTTGTACGTTCCCCCGCAGAGACTTGAGTCCTACCCAGGAGAGCCCCCCCGCTTCCTCTCTACCCTTGTTTTCCTCTTATCTGGAGATGAGCGTTATTAGGAGCCCTGACGCGCAGCAGCCAATTGGGAGTCCTGCTTTTTAAAGGCACTAGAGTCCAAACATGCAGAGCAGAGGTTCCTCATGAGAAGAACGCTGCTCTCGGTAGGAGTTCTAACTGTCTGGCCCTGAGGGCCATGCTTTCAGGAATCTCTCTCTCTCTCTCTCTCTCTCTCTCTGTCTGTCTCTCTGTCTCTCTGTCTCTCTCTCTCCCTCTCTCTCGTTTGTGAGATTTTTTTCGAGACACATTCAGCTGTCTGCGAGTTTTAGTATTATGTGCGTCTCACTCTTTTTTTTTTGTAAGGTTTCTTGAGTCCATACCGCAGATGAACTTTATCAGACACACTCCTCCTGGGTGGATTGTGCGGAGGCTGGGTCGACGGTGGGTCTTTGTCTCGCTGCCTCTGCGTGGTCAGGCCTGCAGGCCCCCAGGCGGAGGCCTTGCTCTCCCTCTGCATATACATTCGAGGAGATAGCCTGGATCCCCACTGTAGTTAGCTCGCCCCGCTGCTCTGCTCTGATCCCAGACCCCACACAAGGGAGCTGATGCCTTAACTGTGTTTCGAAGCCCAATCCGACGTTAGGGGATGCTTCAACCTAATCTGCATCCTCGGGGCTAAGAATAAATGACGACCAACATCGTTTGCTGATGTGGAACCATTGTAAGCAAATGAAAGATCATTTCTTTGACACACACACAACTGTTGTCATGGAGATGTTTCATTTGCGGGGAGAAGGGTCTGTTCACTGTCGTTCCGTATTGTGCCACGCGTGGCTATACATCTCTTGTTCCCATTATGAGACGATTTGAGTGAGGACCTCCATGAACTCCAGATATCTAAACCATTGTGTTCTCAACGGAACAATGTATGATCGACAACCTTGCAAGACAAAGGGTGTTTCTATTCTCAGAATCTTTAAAGCAAATGAATGATCTACGCATTTATTCTCCTTATTTGAACAATGCATTGTTAGTGCGTGCTTCACCGATCTTCATGTATCATGATGCTCGTAACAGTGCAGTGGTGGTCCTATCTGTGTGAGGGTTTTCTGTCCAGGTTGTCTCGTATAAACTCTGCCAGCGCAGAAGCACACAAACGATTTAGGAAGGGGAATAAAAGTTCAACTAAGACCCTTTCATTATCATAATGAAGTCATTATGGTTTGAAAAAATCGAAACGCTTGCCAAACTAACAGAAAACCGTTGCCAACTCGTATAGCTCCATTATTTCCTCTGCAAGATTAGGCTCTAGTCGGTTCAAAATGTGTGTTACAATAAAGGCAATAAAAGAACGTTGTTCTGAGGTGTTGGGATGTCATTTAACATGTGGCCCATTGAGGACCATTTAAGGGCCTGTCCTCATGCGGGCCATACCTTGACACTCCAGTAATCATAGACCTCTGTGGGCTGGCTCTGAGCATCCCGCCTCATCATTCATCTGTGACATCGACCAAACCAAGCCAGGGCCCGGCAGACTGTGGACACGCTGCTCATTGGGTACCTTTCCCATCGTAGACGTATGCGGTGGTCGCCTATTCTCCCGGTCATTTCTGTTGGTGTCAATCTCTTGCCTCTTCTCTCTGCCCTTTGGCTGGGTGAGGTTTCACACATTCACTTTTGCCCCTGGTTCCTCTAACAGGATTTCGCTAAGACTCCCTCCTCCATCCTCCCTCCTACTATGCATCCCCTACCCCTCAGCCAACACCCAACTTCATTACCCAGAACAAGGTCCTCAATTGTCTCTGAATCACAGCCACTGTGGGAAACGTCATGTTCTTGTCCTCGGTATAAAACACTTGGGCAAATTCATTTTCAACCGGAGTGTTTGAGAAAACACTCCGGCTGCAGTCCATTATTTTCGCCTTCTAAAAATGAACGACCCGCATCATGCACTAACGAGTGTATTTAATTAATGATAACATTTAATTAGATCTTACACATATTGTGGTAGTTTCTATTTTAACTCCCGAAACACAGAGAATGTCTTCCACCACCAGTATTTCCTGGCACAGTGAGCGTTGGAGCCGTACCAGACGCAGCTTCCCCGGCCAGCGATGTTCACAGTCCTGTCTGCTAGTCTCCCCGTTTCACCCCCTGCCAAGAGCCCCCTCGCACACGGCCACCTGGCGTCCTGCACCCCCTCCCAGAGCCACAACGTCCCCCCAATGATCCCTCCGAAAAAACGGTCCCTTTTAAAACTCATGAACAGCGACCACAAAATCTGACCTCGTCTACTGCCGTGAATAACCTTGGATGGATACCAGGTATGGCTGACGGGAAGGCCATGGAGGAGGTTAATGTCTGTTGAATGATGGGGCTGGATTCAGTCAGCAACAGGTCATTTGGCTGGTATGGAGGTCGTTTTGCCGAATGCGATTCACTCGATTCTTATTCAACGGCGCTGACTTTGATTCAAAGTGTCTTTATATTGTAGTTAAAAGTGACTTTTTTTAGCCCGAATCTTGTTCAGTTGCCAGGCGTTGTTTATCTCTGTGTCGTGTTGTTTGGTAAAAGAAAGGCGTAGAAGTCGATTTGGACGTGTTTAATACAAGAGGGCAGGGCAGCAAAGGGCCAGACATTTGAGTTATTCCACCAGTGTGGACGCTGACCTTTTCAAAATGAAATTTCCCTAAGAGCAGTGGCCAGTGCCCGAATGTAGGCCCTCAGTCTCGTGGCTGTAACTCTGACATTCAGAATCCTTATGTTTATCTCATTGATTCTGCAACGGGCGCGCACACACAGTCGCTGCTGCCCCCCCCCGGCGCCCTCCTGCCGGACATTTTACAGTCGTTCGTACGGTGAATACAAATGACTTGTGTGATATTTAAACACCCTTAACATTTGCCTAAATCACGCCGTTTGTCCCAGAGCAGGTTGCCTTTCTCCGTGTGGGAGAATGTGTGTCAAAGGTGTGTTGTTTGTCACACTTTATGATCTGACCTCCTGTCCTCGCTGGCGGGACGACAACAAATTAGCCGTCGGCTCTGAGCCGTGATGACAGTTAACACAGTTGTGATGTTAGTCGTGAACACAGAAACCTGTGTTAAGTGGAATGATAGTTCAGCTGGACATAACGAGATAGTTACGTTATTATGTCCAGTAACTACCTCATCACTGAACCTAGCAACGGCACCCAACCCGAAGCACTCTGAGCGCTAAATCGCGGCAGACAAAAGCGAAGTCAGGTATCATGTGTGGGTGTGATTTGAATAATGCAAAAATACTGCGGTCTCTCTTTGAGTGGACTTTGTTCAAAGATGCGGTAACGTCCAAAAAACGAATGCGTGCACAATCCCAAATAGTGCTTTCACAAAACAATAAGAGGCCAGTAAATGCTCCATCACCCTAATTAAACATGCGAGGATGGGAAAGGGTGCCAGGGGAGTCATAGCCATGCCTTAAGCCCTACTGTGTCCGGCCCGTCCCTCTTGAGGGGGAGAAACAAACACTACAGTGGATTGGTTTGTCGCAGGATTAATCTTCCTTTGACCAGATTCTTTGCTCATGCATTCACATCTGCGACACAGACTTCGAATTTGAGGCAATCTTGAAAGACTATTTACCTAGACTCTTCATAGCCTCCCCCCTAACCCTCCTATGCCCTTATTGTATGTTGTAAGTCCTGGCACTTAATGTTTACAATTATTGTATATTGTACGTCTTGGCACTTAATGTACACCAGAGGCCATAGCTTCAGTCCTCCATTTGTACGGGTGCAGAGTCATGGTCATGGTTCGTCTTGGAGCGGTGGTAACATTATTAAGGATGAGAAGACGCTGTGCCCACCTCCTCTTTGTGCTTCTCCTGCAGGCCTCAGGTGCTGCGCTCTAGCATAGAGTCCTCTAATCGACAGATTTGTGTCCCCCAGCGGCGAGATGTTGGATACACTCAACTAATGCCTGGTGGCCCCGTGCCACCGCTGCTGGCGCTGCCTGTGGAGCACCACTCTTGGCTCCCAGGACCGGTGTAAACACACAGATCCATCACGGCCCCCATCGCTGGGAGATATCAGCCAGCTACAGCTGGATCTGAACACCAACAGGACCACCCTGATTAATGTGGCGTTTGTGCCCTGAGATGAAAGCCTGCATCAAATCCAAATCCACTGCACTGGAGATATTTAGGCGTCAGACTTGTATTTATAACTGCTGAGCGTGTCGAGTCATATTTACATTTTTTTGATGTTTATCTGTACACACGATATATCTGCAGGCGGTGCGTGGGGGGGGGGGGGGGGGGTTGCTCTAAACAGCATGCCACTGCTCGCCACTGATTGGTATGTATGCATGTATGTATTTATAACCTTTTTAAATGCTCTGTCAGAAGAACTGAGGTCATGCTTCCTAAGTCAACATCGACACATTGGCTGGAAAACGTACCGCTCGTGCTGAACCTGAACACTGACCAGAAAACACAGGAAGTGAGTCGATAACAAGGCTGTATTAAGGATAGTGGTCCTCGTTTCCTGACCTCAAAAAAACCCTCAAACAACCACGGTGTCGAGCTGCGTTCACCTCCCCTTTCATACTGCAACGTTGACCAGCTCTCAAACATCGGTAATTTAGGCGTCGGTACGTCAGTACAATCACGAACCAGATAAAAGCAGCCTGGACGGCCACATGGAGTAGAGGAGGATAGAGAGACTTTCCGACAACACAAAGTGTTGGCGATTACACTGAGAGCAGCACCGTCGATCACCCTGCTGGGCCCCAGCGGCACACACACACACACACACACACACACACTCGCTGTGTAATATTTGTTCCACTCATTTCAGCTGGGAGATTCACTCTGTTTCTGATAGAGTGCGACTGCTGCTGACGAGCAGTGGTGGCTCTCCGGAGAATTGGTGTCGGGCTGTCTGTTCGCAATAGTACTTGAGAGGTACTTTCAATCAATGACCCCCGCGGTCACACAAGACGTTGGTTCTGATGTAAAGGTGCCCTCTTGACATAAGAATATTGTTGTTTATAGCGGAAACTGCTTGTGATCCCCTAGTCTATTTTTTGTCAAAAACTGGCGGATCTAGAGTTCTGAGGAGTGTTTAAGAAGCTCACAGCATGGACTGACTTGTTAAAGAAAACTATAGGGAACCAGTGATTATTATGCAAAGATAACAATGCAATTTTTTCGACTTCTATGTAATTAGGGCAGGAAAGTAATATAATAAAAGAATGGGAGCCATTATATTTAGGATGCTGGAAGCAAGCCCTAGTTTGGGAAGATGAAGATGAGAGAAGAGAAACTCCCTCTGTGCATCACAGTTTTAAAGCATACATTTTTATTCAATCCTAAACTAAACATAGTTAAAAAAACATCAGTATGTAGTGTAGTGTACTGTATGGATGAGTCTAACTCGATCAGGGTTGCTGCTGTGTTAGAGGGGGGAAATGTGCTGAGAACATTGCAGAAATGCATCGGCCCATGAGCAATTTGGGATGAGGAAAAGATTCACTGCGTCAAACCTATGGAACAGGAGAGAAAGGGGCACACAGATAGATGGGGTTGTCAAAGGACTGCTTGTAAGATGACAGAGGACTTTGAGATCCAAGTTTGGAATCCGACTGAAGTTTTTGAATGGGTGCAAAAGGGTTTCTTCAGAAGTTTTTAGCGGATGTGTAGGGCTGCTGACTGTACGATATTCCAATAGGTTTACAGCCGTGATACATTTCTCCTGCATAATACTCCTGACAAACGATGTTGAATATGTGGTCTTTAAATATGCTTTGTCATATCCATTTATTCATAATTTTTCCATATCGGGTGTTTTTTTTATACTTTATTTAGATTTCTGCACTTATTTATCCATTATGATGTTGATGTGTTTATGATTATTCTATTTATGATGATCTATTATTAAAAAAAAAAAACAGCTAACAAAATGAAAATTGCTATCATTACCAAATGGCATTTGTAGTGGTTCTCTAATTTCTACAAGTAGGATTATATTTGTGAACAAAATAATGATAAAACAAGTGGAATAGCTTATGAGAAGGAACTGTTTAATTAAAGATTCTTAGCTCACTCTTCAACACAATATAATTAAAACACGCATTATCACAAACGTTACAGTCGCGCACCTCTGAACAATCTCCACCAGCCGAGAAGAGAATACACAAAAACAAAGTTGACTCCGGAGACTTTCTCTTTGTCTCATGTTCCTGTAACTATTCTGTGATGTCAGTTTAAAAGACACCGGGACATCAAACACCAGTGGCAGCCAATTCAGCCGCTCACTTGTATTTCATCATTCGTCTAACCTTTAGACGCGGCCTGCTCCGAAGCCCAGACACAGCTGCTGAGAAGGCCGATTTACCGTGGCTTTTAGTTGTACTCGCAAAATAGATTACTGCATTACCATCCATCGTATAGCGGCTCTGTTATTCCATCTCGTACCGACCCCGCATAAGAAACGTCCCTGCCCTATACGAAGTCAGGAGGAAGGACGTATAAATTGCCCGGGAACAGCAATAACGCTATAGTGTTTTTTTTACACGTTTTTAAATTGAAAGGGAGGAGCAGACCCCAGACGGTCCCTTGATGGTGTGAGCGATGTGAGCGGAGGGGGAAGATAAAGAGCCCTCTTGAACACTCAGCACAGGACAGACCCCGATGGTTACTGAGGGATGATGTCCCTCTGTCAGCCCTCTGAGGATTTACCGCCATTTTGTCTTCATTCTTTTTGCCAAAACGTCCTCGGCTCCAGATTTAGTGAAGACTTGACCTGCTGTGCATCACATCAAACACAGGCAGGAAAACATTTGAGGGCCCCGGGAATCTCACTTAGTTAAGGATCTGCCTTATAAGATGTTGGAGAGCTGTTGCGAGCGGAACCAACAATCCCCTCAGATGTTTTCATGTTCCTTTTACACTTGTCTTCAGGCTAGTGTTTCTGAATGGCAAGTCCTCAGTGTGAGTGACAGCTTGCCCAGCCTACACCAGTCAGAGGTTTGAAAAGGTCAGGTGTGTGTGTGGGTGTATGTGTGTGTTTGTTGTGTGTGTGCCTGTGTTTGTGTGTTAGTGTGTGTGTGCGTTTGTGTTCTGCCTGTGTGTGTGTGTACCTGTGTGTGTGTGGCTGTTTCTGTTTGTCTGTGTTCATGCCTGTGTGTGCATCTGCTTATATGCACCGTCTGTGTGTGCATGCGCCACAAATCCTGGCATGGCACT
Organism: Gadus chalcogrammus; assembly: GCF_026213295.1. NCBI lineage: Eukaryota > Metazoa > Chordata > Actinopteri > Gadiformes > Gadidae > Gadus > Gadus chalcogrammus. The sequence goes on from NC_079419.1 coordinate 4,798,123, forward strand.
GCTCTGTGTCTGAGAGTATTGGCAGACGCTGTTACTGGAGGAGGAAGTGATTTCTTTATCCTTAGGCATGAAGGCAGACCGTATGCTACTGAGCACTGCACCGGTTCATGTTTATACTCCAGATTGACTCGTCTGGTCTGAACCCAAACAAAAGTATTGTGCTTGTGATCACACGATACGCACTCTGAGCATGAGTCACTCAAGCTTTCTTTCTCTTCATATTTATATATATATAGATTTATTATATTGAGGACGTTTAGACGCTTTTATCAAAAGTGACTTGCAAAGGTTGTTGCACACATTCACACACAGATGGGGGAGTCAAACCACGCAAGGCGACAGCCAGCTCGTCAGGAGCAACCAGGGACACCGCGACACTCAGCTAGGAGGAGCTGGGATCGAACTAGCAACCTTCTGGTTACAAGTCACCCCGCTCTACCTCCTGAGCTACTGCAGAGCTACCACGGTCGCGTACCTTTGTTGCTTCGGAGACGGAACCAAAGGAAGATGGTGTTGACGTGTGTTGGTGTGTATGGAGCTGTTCCGAGGGAACCTTTAGCTACCCCTGAATAGCAGACCACCTTTCCTGGTGCTCTGAAGGGGCCGCGTGTTTTTCCACTTCTGTTTAATGGAGGCTCGGAGCCGTCTTATAAGGATGTTACAGAAACCATTCCACCGCCCGTTGGATCGCCGCCAAAGCAATCAATGGCAATGGAAGGGCAACTTTAATTAAACCGTCCCCCGCTAAACTGTTGCAAAGGTAAAGTTTTCTCACTCAAAGTCTTAAGTGCCAGAGGTTAACTAATTCAATTATAGACACAGGGAAGCTGGCCCCACAATAGTCAGGGGAGCATGACATCTGTGTCGCGATTTTCATGATCTTTCCAGCGCTCACAACTGTGGACTTTTAATATGTGGAAAGGTCACGTTCCCAGAAGATGTCTTCACGGGGAGACTTGTAAGGCGCACACACAAGCAGGCACGCGAACACCACACACACACACACACACCACACACACACACACACACACACACACACACACACACACACACACACACACACACACACACACACACACACACACACACACACACCACCGAAACGGCCAACCCCTCACGTCTCAAAATGTATATTAAAATCCACCCTGTCTTTAAAGTCGGGATCAGATGGTCTTTTGAAGCTTCCCTTCTACCTTTGACTTAAAAGTACGCTTAGCCGGTCTCGGTGAACAGCAGAGATAGGACGATTAATTTGACTGAAGCTGTTAATTTGCTTATTTTCATCTGGCCACAGTATGGCTATTTGTGCTTGTGTGTGCACGATATAAGTTTGTCTTTGGCTTGTTTGAAGAAAAGTTGTTGTAAACATTACAGCACAACAAAGTGCTGTTGTTGGACCAAAGGAGTGTCCTAAAAAATGGACAAAAATGCCTACAAGCACATCTGGATATATATAGGAAGGGTGAGTTTCATGTATGCTTTTGCTGCTATGAAGTTGGTTATATATCGCACGGCACAATTTGTATTCAATGGTTTCCTCTTAAATCAGGGGAATGGACAAATCCGTCTATATGTTGTGAAAGTGCTATTGATTATTTTATGTGCCCTGGTACCAGCGGCTTGGGAATCAATCTAGGCGTGTTTTGTACTGCAGCGCTGCTATTATCCTTTTTTCACCAGCCCGGCTGAGTATGTTTTGCATTTCCTATACAGCACCGGGGAGAAGGCGAATGGGGTGTTTCAGTGTCAAAGCCAAAATCTTTCGTAGCGATGGCTCGTTTCGTTCGGGTCGGACACATATCGATTCGATGGCCTCGGGGCAGTGTCCACACGATGGGTTTCCCAGTGTGCCTGTGCCTTCTCTCTTCGATTGTTTCCAACGTGGGGAGGGCGCCTAGGGTCTTCTTCTGAGGCCTTCAGCCTTTAGGTTCAAACCCTCCAAGCTTCAGGTTGGACGTCGGAGAGGCACTGCCTTAGTCACTGTTTTTGTCGTCTGTCAAGCTAACATTTAACGTTTGAGAAGAGTGGTGTTTGTGTCCGCATGCGCTGCTGTATCGCTCATGAACGATTCACAAGGAGCTGCTGCTGCTACCATGTGGCGCTAGGAGCTAAGGAACAAACAGTGCTGGTCGTCCTGGAGACGAGTAAACAAAGAGGTAGGGTTGCAGCTGTTTTCTTATGCCAGCGCACAACTCCTCGTCCCAGGGCTGCCCAGCGGCGACTCAGCGCGTTTCTGACAGAATGCTAAATGGTAAATGAACTGCATTTATACAGTGCTTTTTTCTAACCAGTGGCCACTCAAAGCGCTTTACAATTATTGCCTATTCACCCGTTCAGTCACACATTCACACACCCACGGCGGTGTCAACCATGCACGGTGACAGCCGGCTCTTCAGGAGCAGTGCGGAGGAGGTGTCTCGCTCAGGGGGCACCGCGACACTCCGCTAGGAGGAGCCGGGGATCGAACCAGCAACCCAGCAACCTACAGGTTACAAGTCAACCCGCTGTACCTCCTGAGCCAACGCCGCCCAGAAAAACGATCTGGACACGGGCCCCTGTATAAGGTCTCTCAGTCCCCCATTAAGGGATTGTTGAGTGGACACCATTGATTTTGAACAGGCACAGGAGGGGGGACATCTGGACCCGACCGGGCTGACCTCTGGCCCTCCTCACCGGGTCTCAACTCAACACAATCGATCTTTGATGAAATACGAAATCGTAAAAAAAAAAGCTGAGGATTCTTGTGTATACCGATGCACAGACATCGCCACGGAAACCGAGATCCATTTGTTTTGCGTTTTGTCCCGCCGTCCCCGTCCCGGGCCCCTAGGAGCTGAGGAACCGGGGTTCCCCGCTGGGCGCGCTGAGACGGAACCCATCCCTCTCCCCCCCTCGCACCATGTGCTCTCACCCCACCCACCCACGCACGCACCACCCCCCCTCTGGCGTGATGCGGCGAACAGCTGGCCCCTGTTGCCGCGCTCACATGCTGCCTTAAGGAGGAGCACCTCCTCCCCAACACTTCTGGGAGGTGATGTTGTTTTGGTCTGTTCCTTTTGTGCTTGCCTCTGTGTGCATTGCAGAGAAAGGGCAAGTCCAACCCCATTGCTATTCAGGTGTGTGTGGGGGTGGGGGTGGGGGTATTTGTGTGTGGGGGGGGGATTTGTGCGTGTGTGTATGCATGTGTATTGTGTATGTGTGTGTGTGTGTGTGCGCATGAGTATTTGTGTGTGTGTGTGTGTGTGTGCGCATGAGTATTTGTTTGTGTGTGTGTGTGTGTGTGTATGCATGGGTATTGGTTTGTGTGCATGGTTGTGTGTGTGTGTGTACGTTGGTGTGTGTGCATGGGTATTTGTGTGTGTGTGTGTGTGTGTGCGTGCGTGCGTGTCTGCCAGGCTCCAGGGGCACCTGTGGGAGAGCGTCAATAACACACATGCCAATCTTCTCAGTGGTTCCAGTCATTCCGGAATGCGTGGCTCCGACACTTTGACGGATTCAAAAGAACAGGGTGCAATTACTGTTCTCATTTGACCATAATATCAGAGACCCCCTCCGCAGGTGGGCTACGTTATATACATGTAGGAAAGCACTGCACATGGGCAGAAGGTAATTCCGATTAATTATCTCTCGAGAGACTCCGACGTTCTCGCCTTTTGTGTGAGGCATTACAGGATCCATCATACGAGGGAGGCTGGAGCGGCGAGGGGGTTGGACTCCCAGCACAAAGCTGCTGATTTCAAACCTCAGTTCGCAGAGTTTATCTGTAGCCTCCTTGAGCTGGAGGATACCATAAAGACGTGTATTAAATACAAATCGGTGTTATTTGCGCTGGATGGGAGTGTCTGCTGAATGACTAAATAGCAGCGATGTTACCTATAGATGACAGGGCTCTCTACGTCGAGCTGAATTCAAATGATGCCAGGAGTAGAAAGGCGATGTACACTTGCCATGAATTATACTGACTTTATGAGCCCAACATTTATTTTATTAAGGTAGTATGTATATTTCACACTTAATGTATGCACTTATTGTATGTTGTACGTCCTTGCACTTAAAAATAGTACTTTGTGTAGCATCTTATCCTAGCTATCTTTGTTGTGAACAGGGAATGGGTAAATAGGACATTGTGTAGCATCTTATCCTAGCTATCTTTGTTGTGAACAGGGAATGGGTAAACCTAGCGACTATAAGTCTGTAAGATTAGATTTAAATTTGAAATTTTTAAATTTCATACTTTGGCACACATTTTCTATAAATCTCGCGTCCTATTTCATGTCAATGAAAACAAATGTTTTTTGCTGAGCTGATCCAAGGGCACCGAGCAGGTGATTTTATGTTGTAGACGTGTTTGATAGGAATTTGCATCCCAGTGCGGCGCTGTAGTCGGTTTGGGATGAGAGACTGTGAAGGTGACCCGCCACCGCACTTTAAAAACATGAGGATCGTTTGCATTCTGGAGTGAATTTCATAAACCGATGAACTAAAACTAAGATCCAATCTTCGGTTTTAAACGCTGGTTTTGTAATCCAAACCAATGATAGGAGACATAGGAGATGGGTGTCTTTGATGGACCAACAGATTATGGAGTTTAATTCAGGGATTACATGTATTAATAACGATAAATTAAACGATATGTCCGTATGAATCATAATGCTGGTGATTTGAATTTTGGGATCAGTCTGTTTATTTTGCTGATACCGCTGTGTTAGTCATCTAACATTTCATAACAGGAAGAATATCTGCAGAAATGACTCATTTGACCCCCTAATGGTCGGCTAAACGGTTGTTAATGGGATGCACATGGAGAGACACTTATAGGCACTTATTAGAATCCACTGCCTGTGCCTAGCTACCTGAATCAGGGTAATTAATTTGGCTTCGTTTAGTGGAGCTATGCGTGTAGATGGACGGCCCCCCTGTGAGATTTAATCAGGTGGATTTAGATTTTCTATTTTCATACATAAACATTTTCTATAAATCTCAAATCATATTTTCTTCTTCATGTCTAAGAAAACAAATGTTTTTTGTTGAGCTGGTCCCCGGGCACCGAAAGGTGATTTTATGTTGAAGACTTGTTTTATAGGAATTTGCATCCCAATGCTGCGCTGTAGTCGGTTTGGGATGTGAGACTGTGAAGGTGACCCGCCGCACTTTACATGAGGATGTTTGGATTCTTGAGTGAATTTGACAGCTAAAAAGAAAGACCTAGAATCACCTCACCTTAGAAATCCTCTCGATATTTAAAGTGTTTCACCCTTGGTTTTCTTGTGTCGTGCCTCTAACTGATAAATATCTTGTAATCTTACATATGGTAGACTTATCTATCTGATTAGATGCAATGGAGTATGGCGATGATAAACCTGACTTAACTTTAAAATCTTGTGCTTAAAAGTGTGAATTATCAAACAGTCATCCGCCCAGAACACCATAGATTAGACCAGCATGTCTATAAATTAAATTTTTTGGAGCTTCGGCCATTGTGGCTTAAACAACACAACACAGTCAGGGAAGAACAACGACTTACTGTTAGCAGAATCTGATCTTAGACTTGTGGCAGTCAGCCTTTTTAGGCATGCTCTCTATTGGTTTGAATGATTAGCTGTACATTAAATCTCATGTCTGGAAATGTACATTTAAATTAAGGACAGAGGTGCTGCAGGAAGAGGCAACATGTTTACGCAGGGGAGACTCCGAGCTAAATTCATTGACGGCTTAAGACGTGCGCTCCGGTGAAGCGAGACCCTTCTATTTCCTGCGGTAGACACACAGCAGATTGGCAGCTTATGCATCCCGGCCGGCCGGTGCTACCTAGTGGTTCTGCGCGTGCCAACAATATTGATTTGTGGTGTAGCAGTCGTGTAAAATACACATACTGCACCCCTGAAATCTCCAATAAAGACGTTATGATGCAGTGTCAAAATATGCCTAACCCCATATTCTTACAGTGTACATGGAGTGAGTAGTGGTGTAAAATAACATGATTCTGTAATGGGAGCATTGTTTGATGAAGGCAAATGGTCTACAGATGAGGTACGCTACCAAACACATAAGGACAAATAGGGAAGCTCGATTGGCTAGACTCTGCTGTTCTGCCAATGTATTCTCCTTTGATACTGTATTATAATGTATTGCGGTATACGCATACGTAGAACCTGTTTAGACAGGTAGCATCGATTCGCAGAACAACGGCACAAACAAATGACTTTTTTTTGTTCCTTGCGTCACTGTGAACGACTCAATTCTGCCGCCATTTAATTCATCAAGCGCCAGCGTCGCTCCTGCATTGCAGAAGGATTAATAGAAGAGCAAAGTTCATTTGTATTAGTAAATGGGCGTCTTTTAGTTCCCGGTCGGTTCATGGTGTCTGCAGAGCCTCATATTGAGAGAGAGTCTTCACTGTGTCACCTGAAGCGATGCTGGAACAATTCCCTTTATTTAACAGCTCTGCAGCTGGCTTCTGGCTGATCCGTACAGAGACACCTATAAACCGATCCACTAAAACTAAGATCCAATCTTCAGTTTTCAAGGAGACCTATTATGATGTTTTCCCAACAAGTAAACATATGAGTTCCAGAAAACATGTTTTTGAAGCTGTTTGCTGGAAACAACTTTTAGGGAAAAAAATCTCGCCTACCACTATTCCCCTCTGTTTCAGGCCCTTCGGAATGCAAATGAGCTGCTGCCCATTGACCAATGAGCTGTCAGAGTGAACCACAGCATGGAGGAGAAGGGATTGTTGACGTTTGCGGACTCCTGGAGCTCAATATCTATATAATATAAAATAATAACATTTTATACTATGTAGGTAGTTTATATATAATATCTAATATCACGGCCAAAAGCTATGTGTGCCTCGGATGATAATATGAATCATAAAGACTGCGTCTGGCATCTCTGACTCTTCCACAACAAGTAAGACTCGTGGGGGTTATCTCGGCCTTGGTTGAGAAGAATTGGAGAAAAGGAACTTTGGCCTTGACTCTCTGAAGTCCATATTGAACCATGACATGGAGGAGAAAGGGATTGTACTGCGGGAGCTGCGCTGCCGGACTGCCGCCGAGCTCCCCCCGCCGGAGCTCCCGGAGTACACCCGGCAGCTCCGGCAGGGGGGAGCTCGACGGCAGTCAGGCAGCTCCGGCGGAAAAAAGGGATTGTACTCCCAGAGCTGAGCTGCTGGGCCGCCGCCGAGTTCCCCCCTCCGGAGCTGCCTGTCCGCTGGTCCACAAAATCGTAGCTATGCTCTGATTGGAGGGGAGTGGGGAAGTGGGAGGTGATATTCAAATGTGCCCCCTTCCCACGTAGGAGGGGGCGCCGAGACTGACTCGCTCGTTTGGTAACTGTAGAAGGGGTACTTTCAGAAATGCATATCTCACTCCAAAGATCATGTACAGACCTTTTTCATAGGCTAGGGTTACAGAAGTAGACAGAGACGGAGCTGCATTCAACGTGTTTACTCTTGAACTCCGGAAGTCATCTGTGGCCCCTCTAAACGGGTCCGTGCAACAACATACATATAGCTCAGCTATATTCTTTACACAACAGTTTGTATGCACGTGGGAGCACCAAAGACCCAAAACAACACCCCAAATCCCAGGAAAAGTGTTGTTGTCATAATATGTCCCCTTTAAGCTCTGATTTTGTATTCCAAACCGATGATAGGAGACATTCTGACTCGTCTATGATTGGCCAACAAGATTATGGCGTTTAATTCAGGGATTACATGTATCAAAAACAATTACTTAGCCAATCTGTCTGTATGATTCATAATGCTAGGGACCTGGATTTTGGGATCGGTCTGTTTATTTTAATGATAGAGCTGGGTTTAGTCATTTAACATTTCAAAACAGGAAGAATATCTGCAGAAATGACTAATTTGACCCCCTAATGGTCGGCTAAACGATAGTTAATGGGATGTACATGGAGACACAGAAAACACGAATAGGCGTTAGAGTCCACTACCTGGGCTTTGCTCACTGAATCAGGGTAATTAATTTGGCTTAGTTTAGTGGAGCAATGTATGTAGATGGACGGCCCCCCTGCGAGATTTAATCAGGTGGACAATCACTCTTTCAATCCCATTAGGCAGTTTTAGCCGTGTTTTGAGACAATTCATTAGGGCGTTTTAGGTAGGAAATAAACTGTTATAATATTATAGGACTTTATTGTTAGCGCTTCTGGTATTAAAGTGTCCGAATAATGATGCTAAGATTAAAAACTCATTATATAGCTGCTTTGGGAATTTAAAAATGATGGTTTAAACTTCATGAGTGATTGGAAGTTGTGGAAAGCGTGCCAAGAAAGACAAACCGAGGACTAAAATTGTGTCTTTCTTGATCTTCATAATTGTCTGCGCATCTAGTTTAATTTTTGGGTTTATTAATAACCAAATCATTCAGTTTATGGAGAATTATTTCCAAAATGGAAAAACATCATTGTAATGCTAATGTGTGTATGTGTGTCTGTGTGTTTGTGGGTGTGTGTGTGTTTGTGCGCCCGTGTGTGTGTGTGTGTGTGTGTGTGATTATCCGTGTGTGTGTGTGTGTGTGTGTGTGTGTGTGTGTGTGTGTGTGTGTGTGTGTGTGTGTGTGTGTGTGTGTGTGTGTGTGTGTGTGTGTGTGTGTGTGTGTGTGTGGATGTTTGCTTTGTGTTTACAGTGGCTTCATTCAGCAACGTTTCATCAGTGCAGACCCTCATGATGTGCGTTATTTCCCAGCGGGGGGTACATCATTATCAAGTGTTTCTATAGTCATCGCGACACCACTTCAGATATCCAAGTTAAAAGGGGAAGTCTGCAGGTGGCATGAGCCGCTCTGGAATCCAGTCTGAAGAGGCTTATTGTCTGTGATCACATGTTGTACCCCCCCCCCTCCCCTCTCCTTCTCCTGTGTATCACCAGGACCTTATAGATTATCCATCCGCCTTTACTACCCTTAGCCCTCTCTCGCAATATTTCCCATTTACATTTAATTTGTCTGACTCAGCAAAAACTCCGCCCCCCCCCCCCCCCCCCCCATTCTCTCTTCCACTTTGCTGCAGAGGAAATCGTCTGAAAATAATCACGGTAAATCTCCTCTAAAGGTTCCTGCACTATGCTGCCTTAAATCTCCAGCCCTCGGCCGGCTGTGTGTGTGTGTGTGTGTGTGTGTGTGTGTGTGTGTGTGTGCGTGTGCGTGTGCGCCTGCCTAGAAGTGTGTGTGCCTATAAATAGCCCCAATAGGGTTTTTACAACCCGACCATCACCGTGACAGCGGGCCGGGCCGAGTGACACGGGTGTCACACATGCATTATTCAGCCGAGCGCCTCATCAGCTCTTCTTGATTAAAAAATAAGTATAAATCTCCCGTGTGGACATGCGCGGTGGCCTCCGAGGCGCTGCCGGGCAGAACGGTGCAGGGGAGAGATCCAGAGTGCAGCTTTTGTTTTATCCCCTCGTTATTTTTTAAATAAGATCCAAATCGTTTCGTCGCCGTTTTCGCCTATGTTGCGAATTAGCATGTGCTACTGAAGCTAGTTATTGTGACGCAATCATATTTAGTTCCCTGTCTACGTGGTGTATTCATCGTTTTTTTTTTGTAAAAGACATGACGTGTCGTACTTTGATTAAGCCAATACACTAAAGAATTACTTATTTAATTCAGTCCTTTGCGTACATGTGCTTGGTAGAGCACAATGTGTCATCCTGGCCTTACGTGTGTGTGTGTGTGTGTGTGTCTTTATAATTTGTGCCTACATGGCTGCTATATCCCGTGTGGCGAGTGGACTTTACGTCGGTCTCTCCGCTCACAAGCAGTCAGGATGCAGACGTGTGTTCAGCGGGCCGAGTGCTGGTTCTCCCCCAGGCTGCTGCCCTCCCCCCTCCCTCCCCTCTCTATTGATTTGTGGGGGGAGTGGGGGAGAAGCAGAGACGTTTCCTCCTATGAGCGGTGTACAGTAGGAAGACGCACGTTCTCCCACGCTCAGCGGCGTGCCTCCGACCAGCTCCAGGGCTCCAGGGACGTGAACGTTTAACCCCTCATCAACCTGATTCTGATTTCCACCTGTGTTGAAACGTGTATGCCGTGCGCCCCCCCCCCTTCAGTGCGTCAGGGATGGTGTATGGACCATGATTCATAGTTTTGCTACACATGGATTGGATTGAACTCAAGCACACACGTTTAAAACATTCACATTTTCAGATGCATGTAAAGATCCCCCTTTGAAGAAATCTGTGTATAACTGCATATTAAGGGCAAAAAGGCATGTGTGTGTATTCCACCAGACCGTCCACAGCGGTGTCTCTGTGCCCTGCGTCACCGAGCCCGATACAGCTACAGTTGTTTACACTGTCGCCAGGGAGACACCACCGTCTTACACACACACACACACACACACACACACACGGACACACACACACAGAGGGGAGGATAACGACGTATGGTGTGTGATGAATGCCTTTTTTTAACCTCGCCAGGCGGTTCCTCCGTGTTCTGAAGAAGAATATTAATTCATTGACTGCCAACCGCCGCTACGTGCGCAGTCCTCCGCGCTTATGTTTCCCGTTGTGACGAATGCGCTTGTGAAGCATGCGTAACTCTGGTAATCTCTTTCTCGCCATTGCCCTCTCTCTCTCTCTCTCTCCCTCCCTCCCTCCCTCCCTCCATCCATCCATCCATCCATCCATCCATCCATCCATCCATCCATCTATCTATCTATCTATCTATCTCTCTCTCACCCTCTCTCGCTCATTCTCTATCTCTCCCTCGCTCCCTCCCTCCCTCCCTCTATCTATCCTTGCGTTGCAACTGCAGCTAGATGGATGAGAAGGCACCCTGCACATATTCGATCCCCCCCCCCCCAATCTCCTCTCCGCCCCAGAGCTCCAAGCAGGATGCCATCTTCAGCTAATGATGCTCCACAAATTAAACGCCGCAGCCCTGAAACCAAGCCTGCTGCCTCCCATCCGTCATAAATGGCACTTGGATGGATCCATCGTATCTGAGGGCTCCTGATCCCGTCTCCCCCTCTCTCCCCTGTTGTCGCGTCAACCTCGTTGCCATGGCTGCCGGTGTATTCGCAAATTGCCATCGATCAGCTTCGCGTGGACCGACACCTGTCGCTCGCACACGTACACGACCTGACCTCCCACGGAGGCCATCGAGGTCGAATGTCTCCACCTCTAGGGTTAGACCCTGCCCCCGACCCCCGACCCCCATCGCTGGCCTCATGATGCCGGCCTTGTCAATCTGAACCCGCACGGTAAATGGACTGCATTTCTGCCGCGCTTTTCCAAACAGTGGCCGCTCAAAGAGCTTCACAGTATGGTCTGACATTCAGCCATTCATGCAGCGTTCCCACGCCGACGGTGGCGTCAATCACGCAGGGCGACAGCCAGCTTATCAGGAGCCGTTAGGGTGAGGCATCTTGCTCAGGGACACCTTGAGCCGGGGATCGAACTAGCAACCTTCCAGTCACCAGCCAACCCCCCCCCCCCAGAGGACCAGGGCGGGCTGCACAGCGAGTTCGGACCCTTCACAGTGCTGTGGCTCCCTCCACATGGGTGAGGGAGAGAGAGGCCGGTAGAAGGCAAATCTGGTTTCCCCAGCAGCCTCAGGTCGAGCCAGGGGAGGGTTTATCGGAGGTGGACAGGCCCGTTCGCCTCTCTGTGTGGTTTTGGTCACGGAGGCTTGGGAGTACAGAGTGGAAAAGCTTAGTTCTGTGCCACTTCCATCTGCGGCTACCAGAGGCTCTCGGAGGTAGCAGGGCCCGCTGTAATCTCTCACCGGAGTAAATGGGAAATTCTAATGAAACAGGAATTTCTCCCAGTGCCAGGAATCCCGAGGTCGACGCGGCTGTGTTTGGCGTTTCGATTTACCATACAGGTGGTCGGTTTGACTGAAATTCTATTAATCGATGTGTGTGTGTGTGTGTGTGTGTGTGTGTGTGTGTGTGTGTGTGTGTGTGTGTGTGTGTGTGTGTGTGTGGTGTGTGTGTGTGTGTGTGTGTGTATATATAGATTTATATATAAATATATATATGGTTGCTGTATACCAGTGGTGAGCGGACCTTATAAGCTGTGAATGCGACAGTGTGAATTGTTTTTCAGATTACTTCATTTCGGACCGACCATGACAGTTCTGTTGTGCTTCGATCTCCATGTGTGTCTGAAAGGCTGCCTGAGCGCTGCCCGGTGTTTAGCCAATCTCACGCATGTGCTCTATGACATCTCCCGCCTCCGTGAGAGTGCAGTGTTGGGAGAGATGCTGAGGAATTCTTAGCTTTTAAATCCAGTGACGCAGCGCTACAACGCCCGCTGGTGGATATGCTCAGCTACACATTCCCTAGCAACCTGCTCCACTTATCTCTATCAACAGATATCTGCATACGAATTCAGAATCATTAGGCAATGGGGCAAGATTTTGGTTTACATTTGGAGTCCATTTGAGTATTATTGACCAATTGTTGACCATTTGAATATATTTTTTAGAAAAAAATAATATATTAAAATAAATATATATTTATAAATATTTGCATAGATATTTTTATACACAGATATATATATTTATACACGTATATTTGTGTGTGTGTATATATATATATATACATATATATGAGAGGAACAACACATATACAGTACATATACACAAATATATTTGTGTGTATGTATATGTGTTGTTCGTCTCACACACACATGCCAAGCGCCGCCACCACACTACACCGCCACCACACTACACCGCCACCACACTACACCGCCACCACACTACACCGCCACCACACGACAGAGTGAATTCTCCCTGAAGTACATTCATGTCTCTGCTGAAACCCGCCCACTCATCTCACAGGAACTCCTCTGATGTCGTGAGGAGGATTTTGTCGGAGCAATGGAATTCTGTGAACGTTTTTGGCCTAAGACCATATAGAGTCAAAGTGAGGGTTGCAAAGCAAAACGAATGTTTAAAGGTAGCTAGGAGCTGTTGGCAGCTAGCGTTTCCTTGTTGTTCCGTTAAACCCAGGATATTGTTGGTATTGGTTTATCGTTGGGTCGTTACACCATAGTTAGGTTGTTGTCTTTTCACATTTGCTTGCTGCTAGGCTATAGTGTGGCTAGCTTCATTGTTAGTATTTTCATCACTTAAGATACTTGAAGTGAATACAAAATGTAAGTGGAATTGGAAGGCTTGAATGTACGGACAGAGCACAACGTGTTTTTAATCTTCTTTGTAAACATCAATCGTTTTTTGTTTTTTTAAATAAAAGTATTCCCTACCAGATGCGTCTATAGATGAAGGTGAAATGACTCCAAAGAGACTTGAGAACTGATATGAGTCGCACTGCATTCCTTAAGCCCACTGCAGGGCGCAGAGCTCCACTAAAGCAAACAAAGACGACCTGAAAGCTGTCAGTCTCATCCTGTGGTTACAGGATGTTGTGTTGTTTATATTCGGCCAGACTCCAAAGCCTGTACACCTCTGGTTGTTTTTGATCGTAGATATTTATGAACACGACGGCTTTTGTGCCTTTGGCTTGTTTGTAATCTGGATCAGAAACGGGACAAAAGATAGACCAACATTGTGCCAGTCTAAATATGTGATAACATCCCATAATTTTCTGAGATGTATTGTTCCCAGTCAGACAAACAAACGTGGGGGCTTCAATGCTTAACCTCCTTGGCAGAGCTAGCGGGATTCTCCGCTTTGTTACCAGGGACGTCATTTCCACAATTGTATTTGCTGACATTTGCAGATCCTTGGCTCAGATATCTCACTTTCGTATGCTATAGCAGAATCATTTGTAGTGAAAGCAATTGCATGTCGGAATACATAGTGGTTTCTTCAGTGGTTTTTCCCAAAGTGTGCGTCTGTGTGTGTTTGTGCGTGTGTGTGTTTGTGTGTGTTGTTTTCACGTGTGTGGGTGTATGTTAAAATGAGTGCAGCATGCAGAAGAATAATCAGGCTTTTATTGAGCACTGAGATGAGGGGGTGAGTATCAGTGTTTTAATTAGTGTGTGTGTGTGTGTGTGTGTGTGTGTGTGTGTGTTTTCATTATCTTTTCTTGCCTAGATCCAAAAGATCCATTGACTTTTTAAAATATTGTCTGGGCAATTTGTGTGAATAATATCATGCTCAAGATAGTAGACAGGCAGTTCTGAATCACTCAGGCATATATAGTAAAAAAAAAAATCAGACGAATCAAAGTCAAGCTGCATTTGCTTCTGCAGCTGACTCACAGTCAAGTCCAATGGATGCGTGTCAAGCTCATTAGCAAGTCATTAAAGAGATCTGTGCAAATCCCCCTGTTATAACAGGCCGTGGACAGGCCACTGTGTCCACACACTCACTGGTTAAATAAACATTGCCATCTGCTGCCTACCTTTGTAAATTCAGGTGTGGACTCAAAGTATTTTTTTAATATGCTGTGAAATCCGGATGTTGACGTAACATAACACGACAATAACCAGTGCCTTTTTATGTTCTCTCTTTGTCAATCAAAAGGCGGAATGGACACAATACTCAGCCAGTATTGTAGCCGTGTGTTTGTGTGTGTGTGTGTGTGTGTGTGTGTGTGTGTGTGTGTGTAGGGGCATCAGATACCAGTCATTTAGCTCTGTGTGTGAAAAGCAGAACTATGATGTTGAAGCGCTTAAGGGAAGGCTTCACAGACGCGCGTTATGAAGAGACACCAAACAGAAGCTAGGGTGTCCCCGCGGGGCACAGTGTCTGGATGCCATCGCTGAGAATATAAGGACATGTACGGAGTGGCCCTGTGGCGATGGCTAGTTAACCTCGAGCCGCTCTGCAGGGAGCAGGGAGGACCGGGGAGGGGAGGCTGACCTCCAGGGCTAGGACCAGGGAACAGGGGACGTGGACGACACCTGGGTCGATGACTGAGCCCTATCCAAACAATAACCAGTTTGTCTTTGCAGTCTGGTGTTCACACTTTTTTTACCCAGTATGCATGGACACTTGGTTCATCCATGGTCACATGGTTCATCCATGGTTCAATAGGTCATCCATGGTCACATGGTTCATCCATGGTCACATGGTTCATC
Organism: Gadus chalcogrammus; assembly: GCF_026213295.1. Classification (NCBI taxonomy): domain Eukaryota; kingdom Metazoa; phylum Chordata; class Actinopteri; order Gadiformes; family Gadidae; genus Gadus; species Gadus chalcogrammus. The sequence continues at coordinate 4,813,148 of NC_079419.1, forward strand.
TGTGGTCCAATAGGTCATCCATAGTCACATGGTTCATCCATGGTCCAATAGGTCATCCATGGTCACATGGTTCATCCATGATTAAATAGGTCATCTATGGTCACATGGTTCATACATGGTCACATGGTTCATCCATGGCGGGCGATTGGATTTAAATTAGGCATTGGCTGACGTCTCTCCAGTCCTGAAACGTCTCATGTGTGTAAGCCGTTTGGTGTCGGGTTGGTTAACCAGCAGAAATGCTCCCTTTAGTTAATCCTGTGAAAGGTGAGGCCAGGTGATGCTTGTCCAAATGTTCCCCTGGATTAAGGCCGCAGGTCGGAGCCGAGAAGATGTTTACTAGCCTGTTGTAATTGCCTTCCTCATGCCTTTTACACGGCCATTATGGCCCTAATTAGTTAACTCAAGCCTTAAGGCTGATATCCCTCTGCAAGGTGTAATGTGGAGGGATGGATGTGTTCCAGTAGGCCGCAGCTCTTCTGCTGCCTCTTCAAAACATATTTCTTAGAGACATACTCAAAGCAATCAAGCTGTTTATTTATTAATGTACGTTTACACTGTACATCTCTCCTCCATAATGAATAGACACTAGGCTTACTGGTAAAGGGAGTCAATAATTCTCATTTGTAGGTTTGAATACAAGTTGGACAATTTTGCACAAACGAGATGAAGCCTAATTTATTAACAAGTAGCGTTGCCTTTCATTGCCGATCCATTTGGCCTAATTTGAGCTAACAAGTGCGGGGAGAACCTGCCGGAATATAATTGTTTTTAATGACCCTGATACTGTGGTAGAGATTGAAATGGCTGTCGGAACTTGACAGCACTCTCTTTCACTTCTACCTGTGGGGTCAGACCAGATTCAGGCGGTATTCCTCAGTTGTATCCATTTTGGTTTCACTTTCATTTTAGATTTCACATTTATTTTTTGCTGTTCTTGTTCTAGGGGTGGTATTGGTAGTATAAGCAGTATGTAGCAGTGAATAATAGTAACATTTTGGTGCTACAAGTATAGTTTCTGGTCCTCAGATCACTAGCCTACTTTAAGCTATTTCTTGAACTCCAGGCTTTGGATTGTAACGATAACCTGGAACAGAACCAAAACAACATATTGGTATTCAAAGTTTACGCGGGAGTAGTAAAATATTTGTAATAATGCCAAAAGACTAGAAGAATGAATTTAATTCAAAGTCAACATTGGAGATTGTATGATGACATTTAGTAGTGCCAAAAGGTTACCAAGGATTTTATAATGCCAGTTTGGATGACTGATCATGTTTCTTCATTACAACGGTGTGGGACACTATCTAATCAAACCTCTACATAAAATGTATCTAAGGGAACTATTATCGTCATTAAGTCAAATTGAAACATTATATATAAGGGCCACCATTCATTTTTGAAACCTCACTAAAACAAGGCCTTACTAGGATCACCTTTGCATGCTTACACTTTCAACCCATGTTAGACAAGAGGATTGTAAATATCTTATTTATTTTAATGAAGAACCAAACCGTATATACTATCTAGACTTATAAATGTATAGAAGTTAAGGTAATTTATTACATGGCAATACTGGCTCAGTGCTATGCCATGCTGTGAATAATATTAAACTGTCTTGATAGAGCTGAGAAGGCTCAAACCAGCCACAAACCCATTTAACTCAATACATGACATGCATAGAAACTAGGCCCTTATGCCATTAATCGTAGGAGAAGATTGTTCATTTTCACAGTATTGATTGAACTATCCAATATTGTCTGGGGTCGTTACCGCAACACATGTGAAATCGGGTTCAGAATAGCCTCAGATCAAGAATTGCTACCTGGGAAATTGCTACGAGGTCTGCCTGACATATTCCCTAACTTTTTTTTAAATCGTATTATATTTTTGTGTGTGTGTGTGTGTGTGTGGTGTGTGTGTTGTGTGTGTGTGTGTGTGTGTGTGTGTTGTGTGTGTGTGTGTGTGTGTGTGTGTGTGTGTGTGAGGGGGGGGGGGGAGACTTTGTGGAGGGTGCTATATGTTTACTATCACAAAGCGACACTGATAACTCAAAAGTGCTACTTGAGAAGGGATTTAGTTATTAACATTCAAATAAACTCCATAAAAGAGATTTTGGGGGAGAAAGTCACCTTTCATGCTCCATAAAGCCGCATACAGCTAATTGCTCTTCTGGATGGACTGAAGTGTGTTTTTAACAGGGAGCTTTGAAGTAATCACAGTGAGGACTTTGTACTCATTGTGATTACTTTGGCAGCTTATGAAATCTCTGTGCTTGTGGCGGACGACTTGGTCCCCCAGTATGGATTTGAACATAATGTGTTGGAGGGGTTCTGCCATTACTGTTTGGCACGGCAACAGGTCCCAACCATCATGGGTACTGCATCATTGAACCAAATCAATACACGTCCTTAGTGGAAGACTCAGTCTTCCTTATCTGTCTGTTTAACGTTTACCCTTTTCTTACCCTTCTTGTTTTACTCTTAAGACATCATTTGTCAAATAAGTCGGGTGCTAATCTCTGCGTTGGAATATTGTATAGTACATCAAGTCTAGAAGATGCTTATAGTCCCAAGTAGTCAAAATTGGTTATTATCGTTAATGATGACATTGATTGACAAGTGACATTAGTAGAGTCTCAGAGCAGCAATATATAATGAATGATCTTATTCTTATCCCTCTCTTGCCTTTTGCCTAAATTAATAATTCTCTCCAATCATATGTAGTGATCGTGTGTCTCTCTTCACTATCAATATTTTTTGCACACCTTATACATTTTGATTCATACTACTACTGATTCATGCAATTTGTACAGCAATATTTTGACCAATTCCTTCGTCTCTGGTATCTTGGTATCTGACAGTGTTGTCTGCCAGAGACCAGTTTGTTCCAGTCAAATGTATTGTCCTAGTACTAGGTTCCAGTTGTCCTTTATAAAGAGACAACACTTATCTCTTAATGGTAAATGAGCTGTTTGCTCACAACTGATGTTTCAAGACCACCAATTCTAGACCACCAAGTCAGCGTTGGCCGTGATGTCTTTTAATGAAACATATGACCTGACATTTGAAACAATTAGGGTCCGCTTCAGTGTCACATTCAAGTACAACAGTGGTATTCAGTTGGCAACAAATAGTATTAGTATTTGTTTGTTTTGGGCTGTTCTAAATCAGATAATTGATTCACCTTGTGTATATCTTTAAAAGAAGTTGGATGTGTTTGGAAACATTTGCAGTTTATAGTCGTTTCCACTAGGAATATAAGAAAAACATTAGAGGTCATCTCTCTCGCCGAAAACCATTATGTGCCAAGAAAGATTTCCTAACCAAACGTTTCCAGCTCTGAGGTTTCTATGTTGTGTTACACCCAGTGCTCGGACATTCCTCAAACAGAACTATGCAAAAAGAGTTTTATTTTTCCTTCATAAAGTGTCTCAAAGTAGACAAGTGGAATGTACATATTTTCTTTTCTACTTGCTTTCATCCGAGGCAAAAGGTTTCTGTTTACCCTAAACATAATTGTTCCACAGTCTGAACCAGCCTCTCGCTGTTTAAATGACCTTTTGGCATCTTGGAAATGGCATCTGTGTAACCACCCATAGCATGTGCTCTGGTGGCTCCAGAAGACCGGCCCTGACATTCTCCCCTCACGAGCCAGTGTAATGCAAAAGGGGGCAGATGACAAGAAGGATTTTTTACACCAGTCGTATCAGTAGTCTAAACACGTTGGAATGCACCTCTTCCTTCCCCATACTGTAGCAGGGAGCTGGAGAAGGTTCTCAGGCAGAGTAGAGGATGCTGGTTGTGAAATGCTGATTTTGTTTTTGTGGTGTTGTTGAGGCAACCGCTGGACCTTAGCGCGTGTGGTGGAGCTCCACTGTTTATTGAGTATCCCCCTAGGACCTTAACCGCTTTATCACTAGGCCTATTTTTTCTGTTATTTCTTTTTAAATAACACCCAAAGTGTATGAGTATATCTGCACAACGGAATGGACCATTACAGGTTATCTTCTTAAAAATGGATAACACCTGTGAGATTTTGTGCAAGTGAAAAAGCTACTTGGTTAGAAAAATTGCAGCTGGCACACAAAGTAAGTGGAAGATTGAATTTCCACCAGACATAAATGTAATATTTTAGA